>NW_013952652.1:811160-812750 GCF_001266775.1 Austrofundulus limnaeus | reverse complement strand
ATATATATATACGCTATACGTCCGTGTACCTGCAAAATGACGTAAAATCCTTATGACTTATTGACAATCCATACAAGTTGACATGTTTGTTGTTATTTATTTGCTTTCTGGGAAAGCAAATAAATTTAAGTTTACCATGGTACCTTACACTCTCAAACCTGTTTTCAGGGCGTTCAAATTGGAGTGGGTGGGACATAGTTCGGGGTGAGGGGGGGAGGTGTTGCGCTTCAACTCGCCTAGGGCACCAAAATGGCTAGAGCCAGCACTGTCTTTTACACAGACCAGTAAACATAGTTTGGAGTGGTCAGTGGGAGAACCACTCAGACAGACACCGTGTGGACAGCAGGGGGAGCTGGTGGACACAACAGTTACATGTGTAGTCCACTTCATGTTCAGGTGGTTTGGCTGCAGATGAGTGGGAGACAGAAGATCCAAATGTGTCCAGTGGTTCATGAGATGTTTTGCTAACAGACAGACAGATGACTCATGTTTAAGTAAATATGAGCAACGAGAGGCGCTCATCTCTTGGGGGTGACTCTCAGCTACTACCACCCACAGTTAGAGCTCAGTAAGTGTGGACAGAATGTGTTTGTCGTAGTGCTCATCTTTAGATGTAATCATCCAGGAGCTGCTACAAAGCTTCACCATCAACTGTTTGTCTGTTAGTAAAATATCTCATGAGCTGCTGAACAGATTTTAAAGAAACTCTCAGAAGGTAATCAGTAGATGCTCATCTGATCAGCTTTGGACTTCAATCAGATCAAGGTGGCCTCGTGTGGGTGAAGGAACCACCACTTGAAAAACTGAGGCTCTTTAAATCTGTATTTATTTATTCAGTAGTGTTTTATAAAACACTGATTGTCCTCACTTTGTTTTTACTCTGTCCTCACTTTTTCCTCGTTGTCCTCACTCTGCCCTCACTTTGTCCTCACTTTGTCCTCTGGGCAGTAACAAAGTACAGTAAATTTACTTGAGTACTCTACTTAAGTACATTTTTGAGAATGTGTACTTTACTTGAGTATCGTTTTTGCCTTTATCCACCACAGTTCTGTAAAAGCTTTAGTTACTAGTTACAGTTGTTGTTTGTGTATTTTGTGTATATTTTGTTCCTCTGGTGTTGTAAAAATAACACACTACACCTCTGTACATCGTTGATCTGCAGCTTTAAACCGGTTGTGAGGAGAACATTTGTCTTACGAGTGTTGTCTTACACTAGATATGTGTGTAGACATGTTTCAGCACTGATGCAGGTTTTAATGTATCCTTATCAGTTCTCTTTGTTGAACCTGGACTCATCTCATTTAAGACCTGAGGTAGAGTATTTTAGACTTTTAGTCTCTTTGTTCTGTTAAAGCATTTCTACCAAACTTGAATTATTTTGTACAAAAGTGTTTTCTAGTTTACTGTAACAAATATTATTTTCAATTAACTACAATAAATAAAAGAAAGAACCAAAAAGCTCAGATTAGATTCAGAACTCCTTAATGAGTCACTTAATACTACTGATCCCCGATTGGTTGTAACATTAGACTTTTTTTGATAAACATATATTTTATCTGTTAAAGCATTTCTACCAAACTTGAATTATTT
>NW_013952652.1:807179-809656 GCF_001266775.1 Austrofundulus limnaeus | reverse complement strand
TCACTGATCTGTTCACTACAGCAGAACATTTTCCCATTTATTCTCAGCTTCACTCAAGTGAAATACATTTTATGTACTTTCAGTAGGCTACTTAAGTAAAAGTACATGCTCCCGTACTTTAACTGGAGTAATAATTTGACAGAGCTACTTTTACATTTATTGGTGTAATGTTTGACCAGTAGAATCAGTACTTTGTCCACTGCTCCTCTGTCTTCACTGTCCTCATTCATCATGTCCTCAAACTGTTCTTATCTGACACAAAGATGACATGTTTGTGTACCACATGTTTGTGTACCACATGTTTGTGTACCACATGTTTGTGTACCACATGTTTGTGCACCACATGTTTGAGTACCACATGTTTGTGTACCACATGTTTGTGTACCACATGTTTGTGTACCACATTTGTTTACCACATGTTTGTGTACCACATGTTTGTTTACCACATGTTTGTTTACCACATGTTTGTTTACCACATGTTTGTGTACCACATGTTTGTGTACCACGTGGTAAAGGTCAGGGTGGTAGTAGCTGAGAGTCATCCACAGCCCTGCTCTGACTGGACCTGGTTCTGGACGGGTAACGTGTCAGAATGTGTTCTGTGGTTTGTTTCCTCTTCAGAACGTAAACGTGTATTTTATTGATTGATCTTCTCAGAGTGCTCCTGCCTGCTGTCGGAACCACAGCCCGGCCCAGACTGGACGGATGGTGTGAAAACAAACAGAACACCTGCGCCCGTCTGGAACTGGACCGTACCATCTGAGGAGAAGGTAGGGGGGTTCTTCTTGGTGCGGCTGGGGACACCTTCTGTCCCTCTGGCGGTCTGATGGTCTGACCATGCAGCCAGAACCCGAGGCTCGGCCCGCAGCACCTCCTCTTCACAGACCAGGAGTTGTTTATCAGAACCTTTTGGGTTTGGGCTGCTGGAGCGGACAAACCGCAGTGGTTCCGACAGCCAACCCCGCTCCGTATCTCCAATAAGTACAACAGAGCGGAGTCTGCGGAGCTCAGACCCAGCTGGACCGGGTCCTCAGGTTCTGTTGTTGTCTTTGTGCGGGTTTAAACATGACGGTTCTGACTGTGGTCCTGCTGCTGGCGGGTCTGTGGAGCATCATGGACCGCTCCACTGCAGCATCCTCATCGTCCCGTAAGTACCTTCCGTTAACACGCACACGCGCGCGCGATAGCATTCTGGCTAATAGAGGGTCACTGCTGAGGCCGAACCGAACCGAGCCGCAGACCGGGGCTCATTTAGTCTGCACCTGAGTCAGACCAGGGGAGCAGGACCAGTCTGGACCCGAGGAGCAGGCCGGAGCCTCGGAGTGAAATGTAGCTGCGCACATTCATCATGTAGTACGGTACTTCAGGGGGGCCTGGAGCTTTGCTATTGTCTTTAGTTCATCTGTTTGTCTGTTAGCAAAATATCTAAACTGAGTTCTTCAACACTTTATTTCACTTGGATCAGTTTATCTCAGTTAACAACAAACAAAACGACAGAACCAGTCTGATTATTTTAAATTTAAGAAAATAAAGAACCTTTAATTCAGCCTGTAAATATAGGTGAAGCTGCAGATTCACTTTACTGCAGAGGTGCCCAAAGTGGGGCCCGCGGGCCAAAATTGGCCCACAAAACCTTTTGATTTGGCCCACCAACAGTTGTTCTGGTTATTAGATTGTAGTTATGTTCAGATTGAATATAAAATTCAAATAACTACAAGAGACATTTAGATTAGATTTAAGCCCATATGTAGATTTGCACACCTTAAAAGGCCCCATATACCCAGTGTTTTAATTATGAATAGTTTCATGAGCCTTTGCTGACATTGCATTGACTTTGCATACATTGAATTTTCTCCATGTCCATGGGCTAAACCACACTAGCTCCTAGCTTAATCATAATAATAAAACAAGTTTATGTAAGAAGTATTTGCATTTCTTATATTATTGCATTAGGTTCGCGACCCTCAGATCGATTTTAATTTTGCAAATTGCACCTTCTCATGCGCCCCTCCATATCATCACACTTCTTTTTGAGCCCAACGACTTCTTCTTTCAGTTCCAAGACGGTGGTGCGTATATTAACAACCTCATCGGACCAGGTCGACAAGCCGTCCTCCACTTCTTTAACGCTCTGTTTCACGTGGTCCAGATCTGCGCGCAGTAGCATTGTGCCGTTAGCCACCTCCGCTCTCTCACCGCTTGAAGCTCCCCTTTAATAAGAGTAAACTCTTCAGCCAAAGCCGCTTTTTTTTCTCCAATTTGATCACAGCTGAGAGATCGGTTTTTATAGCGGCAAGAATGTCAGACTTCAAGGAGAGTGTGTCCGCCTCGCTGCGGGAGGGAGAGGAGGGTCCCGAAAGTCCGGTTTTAGCTGCAGTCTGCTCCAAGGCTGCATCAGGCCTAGCAGTCGTCGAGCTAGAATGTTTGCCTTTCCTCGAGTTTGTCGCCATTCTTCTACTCTTCCAGGAAAGAATCAC
>NW_013952652.1:805629-807093 GCF_001266775.1 Austrofundulus limnaeus | reverse complement strand
TCAAAACAGCAAGGACATTTAGTAGAGAACCACAAACAGAACAAGTCGGAGCGGGAGCCACGTGACACACGTCTCACTCCTCCGCCATCTTAGATATTCCCCTTTGACATCACTTCCTGTTACGTCACATGTAAATATCTCAACAACCCTTCACCTCAGCTGCATGAAAATTATTTTGTTATATTTTCTCAGTGTTAACTTTCCAAAAAAATGCATTTGTATTATTACAAAAAATTTGATGTCACAGGCACTTTAAAGCTCCTTGAATCTGAAGCTGAGAAAATAAAGTTTGAGGATCGTGTGTCTCCGTTTGAATTAAAATGATTCAATCAACTTAGAAGTGAAACAAAACCTGACTATTGTGATGAAATATTCCCATAAAACATGTTTAGTTGATCTCAGAGAGTCTGCCTGGATGTAGTTTGGTGGTTAAATGTTTACCGTTTATACCAAGGTTATTTTCACTTGTTTCGATAGGTTATGGTAAACTTTATTATAAATCTTTTTAAAAACCCATAGTGGAGAGGGAAGCTTTGAGAAATGAACTAAAGTCTTCTCTATCTGTTCTGACTGGGAACATGGAGGAAGAAAACTTCATTTTATATTTCTATTTGGACATTTTGACTCACAAAAACAAAAACATGACAAGTGTATAAAAACTTTTGAATCAAAGGTTTGACCTTCGTGCAGGTTTCCCCCCAGGTCACAGCTTATCTGAACAGTTAGATGGTCATGTTTTGTAAGTGGGGATGGATGAACCGTTTTGAAGTCTGAAGAGATGCAGGAGAAATTAGGGGATCAAGCTTTTTTCAGAGTCAGTGACACCTTTTAATACTGTTTTATATAAAAATATTTAAAATCATTGACAATACTCTACATTTTTCTTTTAGTTGTGTTTTACTTGGTTGTGCAGTTTTTACCAGTGCATGCTTATTTAAGAGGTTTTATCTAATCAGATTTCCACCATCATGTGTTGCTGTGGTTAAAGGAATGTGCCTCTGGGCCTTCAGGATCAGTGGTGCAGCCTTTTAGCTTCAAATAAACAGCAACAAGACTGTTGCTTTAACCAGTCGGAGTTTGAGTTGTAACACTGAAGTCATTTAACGGGACCATGAAGACGTCAACAATCCTTTAGTCGGACAGAGAAGGTAATCAGAGCTAACAAAGGACGTCAGTAGCAACTCACACAGGCTAAACTGAAGTTTTGTGGAGGAAACACTTTTTAGTTTAACCCATGCTGGCTGCTGAAGGAGGAGAAGTACAGTGAGTAAAATAAGTATTGAACACGTCACCATTTTTCTCAGTAAATATATTACTAGAGGTGCTAATGACATGAAATTTTCACCAGATGTTGGTAACAACCCAAGTGATCCATACATACTGAAGCATCTGTCACTAATTGGATCAGCAATTGACACAGCTGCAAACCATTTGAGTCCTCCTGGTGGTTTTACTATTTAAGGC
>NW_013952652.1:800643-804621 GCF_001266775.1 Austrofundulus limnaeus | reverse complement strand
GCCTTAAATAGTAAAACCACCAGGAGGACTCAAATGGTTTGCAGCTGTGTCAATTGCTGATCCAATTAGTGACAGATGCTTCAGTATGTATGGATCACTTGGGTTGTTACCAACATCTGGTGAAAATTTCATGTCATTAGCACCTCTAGTAATATATTTACTGAGAAAAATGGTGACGTGTTCAGTACTTATTTTACCCGCTGTAACAGCTTTTTTAAGAAAAGCTGCACTATGAAAGGACAGCTAGCCACGAAGCTAACGTCTCTGCACAAATAAGAATGTGATTAACAACCTAGAGTACCAGAAGAAGGATACAACTCAGGCAAACTATAAAATGGAGCATTTCACTGAAAACTAAATTGAAAGCAGAGTTTATAATCCACAGCAGCAACGCTGCAGAACTCTTCAGCACTTCCTGCTGCAGTTTTAAGGAAGGTAAAGTTAGTGCCGTGTTTTCTGCTTTATAACAATGTTTATTTTGACTGAAACATTTCTATCAGTTTAAACAGAGTTGGATGTTGAGCTGTAAATGAGGGAGCTTCTGTAAATATTAGTCTCCTCCACCTAACATGAATCATTAATTTTGTTACATACAGTATTTATCCAGTTTGATTGTTTATCGGTAATAATGCAGTTTTTATAAGCCAATAAGGTATTATTTTATCGGAGGTCTTTGAACATTTGTGGCCAGGAGGAACATGAATCAAAGTTTTAAATAGTGAACTGTGAACAATCAAAGTCAAAGACAACACTCTTTAGTCAGTTGACGTGGTTCATCTGATTAGGATGCCTCCTGGACACCTACTTTTAGAGGTGTTCTGGGCACGTCCCCCTGGTAGGAGACCCCAGGGAAGACCCAGGACTCTCTGGAGGGATTATGTCCTCTCTGGCCTGGAAATGCCTCAGGATCCCCCAGGACAAGCTGGAAAGTGTCACTGGGGAGAGGGATGTCTGGGTTTCTCTCCTGGACCTGTTGCCTCTGTGACCTGACTAGAGATGAGCGGCAGAAGATGGAGATGTTTAAGTTTTAACCAAAGCCATCAGGTGACCAGTTAGTGTTCAGAGTATGTGTTGGGAATGACTCTAAGGTACTACCACATTTTTTATTTATTTACTGTATTTATATATATATATAGATATTTTGTCCCTGCTCTCAGAGGAGTAAAAATCTTTTTCCCTCTCTCCTGCCCTCCCTTATCTTCCCTGCTTTGCTGCTCGGAGCCTCCTTTACGTTTTCATCCAAAACCAGAAGTTATGGATATTTTTATTTTTATGGATTTGTTTAGCTGGTCTCTTAATAAATTTTTGGAACAAAGTTTTCTTCCATGGGAGGACATGTCAAAGGTGGGACCTCTGTTCTGGATATATATTTGGATTCTGATCACTGGCTTATACAGATTGGCTTGGTGGTCTCCTGATGTTCTACAAAACAACGCCGATGGCTATTCAGGTCACTTCCTGGCTGCCTGATCATTATGAAGGATTGCCGTTCTTTCAGCACTCAGACTTTTGCCTTGAGTGATCTGGACTTGGTCTGCAAGCGGTTCTGCTGAGGGTCGCAGGCCAGCTGTGGTTCCTGGACTTTACTGGCCAGATGGAATTGATCTTGGAGAAGCTGATAGCTCGACTCGGCGGGATTGTCCACACTATTTGTCTGGTTGGATTTGCCACATTGAGATGTGTCAGTGGACATTAAGGCAGATGGAAAATTGTTAATGTCTGCCTGGCCGAAAACATTTTCTTCTGTTCCCAAAACAACTGATTACAGATTTGGCTCTCCTACATGGCCTTGAGCTGTGGACTAAATTCTTCCTGGATGTATATGTCGACTGAGGGTCTGCCTCCCTGGGGACTGGATTCTTTGGGCTCATTGTTCAAATATTCACACAAGTGCATACAACACTCATGGCTTCAGATACACGCTCCCCTAAACTCACTTACTCTAGCTAATAAATGTGCTCTATGCAGAGTTTTTATAAACATCATAGTGTGTCACGTTGTTGATAAAATATGATGTTTTGTTTTTTTCCCTCATCTTCCCTTGTGTGGTCTTTTTGTTCTGTGCAGGGTCAGTGGCTGCATGACACAGGGCACCTGTTCTCCTATATTTGTTATGTTCTGTTAGGGCTGGGCGATAAATCGATTTAATCGATTAATTCAAATTTGCCATTTATAAAGATTTAATTTGAGGAAAATCGAGACTTTTTTCCCACCAGAACACTCTTTGGGACTTCTGTAGTTTTGAGGTCAGCCCACCTGTCCCTCAAGATGCTTGGTACACAACATGACAATATGACAGCTAGCAAAGAGGATCTATTTCGCAAAAAAGGCACTTTTTCTTCAGTTTTCTGGAACTGGTTAGGTTTTGCAAACTCGGATTTGGAGCAACGAACACCTCACTGAAAAATCTGTTTGAAGGCTCTTGATACAAAAAGCAGGAGTACAAAAAAACTGTTTCAACACCTGAAACAGAGGCACTCCATTAATTGATTAATATGGAATTTGGAATGAAAAAAATCGGAGATTTCTTTTTTTGGGCCATATCGCCCAGCCATATGTATTCTTCTGAATGGGTGTTCCGAACTGTAATTTCATTGTACTCTGTACAATGACAATAAAGGTATCTTATCTTATTTTATCTTATCTTGATTGCCAATGGTTTTGCCCTGTTAGCAAAATATATCATTAAACACTGGACAGATTTTTTTTTCTAACTCAGAAAATAATCACTGGATGCTCACCTGCATTTGATCAACTTGAATAAGTGTAGCTGCCACAGTTGTGGAGTCAGCTTTACAGACATTTGGGTGTTATGTTGCATATTCAGTAGTGGAATGCTGGACCGTATGTGTGTGGTTTGTATTAGGGGAATAAATCGCCAGCTTTATCACGATATGATATTACATCGATATGTTTGGATGATGATTCGATATTTCTCGATATCACAAAGTCGGTCACAATATGATTTTGATTCAATTCAATTCACACGTCTGCGATCGGTATAATGCAATATTATATGCCCATCTAACAATCGTTTCACATCGAGAATATGATGACGATAAAGATCGATATTTTCATTTTGCCTCAATATAACTGAATCATGAACCCTTCAAATTGATATATTGATACAGATTAATGTAATGTTACACCCCTAGTTTGTATGGGTGGGACACAGTCAGTGGTCATTTAGGCTCTTAGACCTTATAGTCCTCCATCAAAAGGTGTTTTTCATTTGTTGAGAACTAATGAAGCCCTCAGTTTATTCATTGTAGAATCATTGAATCTGTGATCTATCTCATGGTCTTTTGAAAAAATCTGTGGACCAGCATTTATCTGGATTACACCTGGCTTGACATAGCTGTACCTCTTCAGCCTGGTTTTTACCTTTTGTGAAACAGATGAAGCCAGGATAAACTGATCAAGTTACGTCAAGCCTAGATTTAGCTTTTATCCTGGATTTCTCAATCCTGCTTTTGTGAAATATCCCTCTGGGCCCCGTTTCAGAAAGCAGGCTTAACAAACCCTGGGTTAACGCAGATACTCTGAGTCAACTTACCCCGCTCTGTGATACTCAGGATTTTCGGTTTCAGAGCAGGTGATATCAACTGGTTAACTTCATCTTGAGTTAAGTTACTCTGAGTTAAGTTGGAGCATAAAGCCCTCATTAATGTGTCAGATAACGCGATTCACCATGCATCGGGAGAAAATAAGAAGACCGGAAGTCCATTTCTTGCTGGAACGAGAAATACTAATGACGCCATATAGAGAATATCAACATATATTAAAAAAAATAAAATTAAAAAACACAATACTGTTGCTGCTGCAAGAGAAATGGAGTTGTGCAGACAACTGCTGATTGTCAATGTGTGATTTCACAGAAATCTAAACTTTCATTCTTCACAATTATTCAAGTGGATAAAAGTGTGTGTGCATGTCTGTCTGTGTGTGTGTGTGTGTGTGTGTGTGTGTGTGTGTGTG
>NW_013952652.1:792661-795272 GCF_001266775.1 Austrofundulus limnaeus | reverse complement strand
AAATAAGAATATATACTTCTGTAACAATTTAAACCTTTGATCATAACATCATAAGAGAGAGAAATGTAACTT
Source organism: Austrofundulus limnaeus (assembly GCF_001266775.1). Classification (NCBI taxonomy): domain Eukaryota; kingdom Metazoa; phylum Chordata; class Actinopteri; order Cyprinodontiformes; family Rivulidae; genus Austrofundulus; species Austrofundulus limnaeus. The sequence goes on along the minus strand of NW_013952652.1, from coordinate 795,200 downwards.
AAATATTAACATTTTAACAGCTACAAGCTGTACTTGAAGGAAAAGACTGAAACTTGAACAATTAAAATGTCTAGAAATTCTTAGATTTTCATCCAGAAATAACAAAACATCTAATCGTGGTCTCATCACTCTCTCCCGACATAAATTTCTGTGGATTATTACGCTCCAACATCTACAGGCTTTCTCCTTTAGAAAAGCACACGCCCTGCCTGACACTTTCCTCATGCTGGATCTCAGCTAAAAGGTCAGACTAACTCAGGATTTGTTCAAGTAATCCTACAGAGCAGCGTTGGTTCACAAAGTGGTAAGTTAACTCAGGATAACTGCTATCTGTCTTTCTGAAACCTAAAACCCAGGATATGCACATAGTTACCCCAGAACTTACTCAGGATTTCCACTTATCCTGCTTTTTGAAACGGGGCTCAGGGGTCTGCGTGCAGTTTACATGTTCTCCTCATGTTTGTTTGGGTTTCCTCCGGTTTCCTGCCACAGTCATGATATTAGGCTGCCTTCAGTGAAAAAGAGATGTAATCGCAATAAGAATTCATGTATTAAATAAAAAAACAACTCAACATTCAGTTCAAACAGAAGTTGTGGTTGTGTTGAGGTTATTTATTTGATTGTTTAGCTGAAAATCTTATTTATTCCTCTGAACTGCTGCCTGATTGCTTGGCTTGATGTTTTGTAATGTATATAAGGAAGCTCATTAGCATGCCATGCCCTGCACCTGTCGCCTTTACCCCCACACGCCCCCCACCCACACACAGCACTGGCTCCTTTGTTTAGTCCAGAACCCATCTGCTGACAGGGAGCAGAAGAAGCCCTCGGGGTGTCGGCTCACACTTTCTTTTAAACTGTAGAAAATGAACAATAGTCAGACACCTTTGTCCATTTCTACCTCAGATACATTCTTAAATGTATTTTGTTCATTTAAAAATATTTTTAGGGTACATTTTTGCCCTGTTGTGCTTTTCATTCATCTGCATAAAACATAGTTTTATGTTTTTAATGCAGAATTATTCTGAATATTGGTGGAAAACACCATACAGTTTAATATTAAACTGGACCCCATACTGGTTCCCAGCAGTGCTTGTCCCAGTACTAGTTTTAAGCTCCACCCCTACATGTAAATAAATAGTACATTGTCATCAATACAAAATAAAAGAACTGCTCAGATAATATCTATAGATTAAAGTATTTTTCCCTGCTGTTGCATGTTCAGATATATCAAATTTTCAAATAAGTTTAGCTATAATATGTTATTTCATATTTCTGTGATGTGTGAATGCCTGACTCATTGATGTCCTGTCTTTATCTGTCTTTATGTCCTGTCCTGATTGGCTGGCAATGATTTAAAAAGCACAAGCTCCGCCTACTTGAGGAGCGGGGGAGGCCAGAGGAGAGACATGGGTTAGCTGATCGTGGGTTCTGGTGGACAGTCCAGCTCCTGCTCCTGTCTTTTGTAGACACTGGTTGTTGTATTGTGTCCCTTTATTGTTTAGTCAGTTGTTGTTGAGTCAGGAAGTCATTAGCAGTGTTTATTGCAGAGGTGCCCAAACATTTTCCCTGAGAGGGCCAAATTTAAAACCAATCTGAGGGTCGCGGGCCAAATGTAATAATATAAGGAATGCAAATACTTTGTAAGTAAAGTTTATTATTTTAATTTTTTTATGATTAAGCTAGCAGTCAGTGTGGTTGCGCATATTCTTTTTTTTTCAGTCTATGGACATGAAGAAAATTCAAAGTATGCTCAGGCAGCAAAGGCTCATGACACCTTTCATAATTTAAATTTTGAGTATAAGTCTTATAAGGTGTTCAAATCTATATATGGGCTTAAAATCTAATCTAAATGTCCCTGTTACTTGCATTTTATATTTAATCTTGATATAATTACAATCTAGTAACTGCTGGTGTACCAAATCAAATGGGTTGGTGGGCGAATTTTGGCCCGTGGGCCCCACTTTGGGCACCTCTGGTTTATTGAAAAGTTTCTGGTTGTAGGGTTTATGTCCAGTTCTATTGGGTTTAGGTCTTGTTGGAAATGTCTCTCAGCCTCATGTGCCCATGAAGACAGCAGCTTCACACACGCATGTGTGTGCACACACATACACACATAATCATTAGTCCTTTGCATGTGTCAAATACATTTTTGCACCCGAGGACTTGTTTAGACATTTTTCTCTCATTCTCCATTTATTCATCCTTTTTCTGCATCTAGAAATTATTTCAGATCGCACGGAGGAGAATCAGAGGAGAATCACACACGATGGACACATTTGTCACTTGGTTAGGTGGACATTTTTTGCAGTGTGTGTACACAGTTTTCCACTTTTGTCTACGCGCCAATTTTTAGTGTGAAAGCTGCGACTCTTTTATACATGAGGACCCTGGACTCCATGTGTTGTGAGTCAGTCCTGGACAGACAGACCAGGACATATTTGGGGACTCGTCCTTGACTGCAGTTTTTTTGCAGTGAGAAAACGAAACCAAATATTAGTTTATTTAGTTTATTTATTTCTTCATCATCAGTGACTTTTTT
>NW_013952652.1:786484-792181 GCF_001266775.1 Austrofundulus limnaeus | reverse complement strand
GACCATAGGGGAGAACTGGATGAGTCCCCCAGTGACCACACACAGCAGCAACAAACTCATGGGCCCCACCAGCACCTGCCATACCAGAGCAGATCCAGGAAAGGGCACAGAGGTCTGGGCCCCAAGGGCACAACCCCCCCAGGCCAAAGCCCGACAGGGCCAGAGGCCCCGAGCCCCAGTAGGCAGTCACCAGGCCAGGCCGGCACACACCCCAGCGCCCAGCCCCAGACCCCGGGAACCCCCAGCACGCCGGCGGCCAGCCTCATACCCCACCGGGGGGCCGAGTAGCAGCGGGACCCCAGATAAACCAGCAGTAGGGGCAGCCCTGACCCCAGCCTGACAGATACCCAAACATATACAATCGCACCATCCCACCCTCATCCTCACCCCCACTCAATCAAAGACATACAAGGACGCCACATTCCACTCATACCCCCGATACACACTCTATACCCCCCAGGTCCAGGACATGCACCCACCCCCTATTGGAGGCAGCACACACCCAAATCCAGGAGGTAGACCCAATCATTCTGAGGTGGAGAGGAGCAGGTAGCCAAGGCCCGGCCCGGGCTGCACCAGGACGCCCGGCCAGCCCCCCGCCTCAGAGAAGCAACACCCATGACCACCCCACCACACCGCCAACGACCAAGTGCACCCCACCCCCCAGCCGTCCACCCCCCGGAACCCGGCAGCCACCATGGCCAGGGGGCCACCCACAGGAACCAAGAGCAGTGTGCAATAATTGTTGACTAATGTATTTCAAGAGTTTTAAAATTGTGTTTTTCATACTAATGCTATATTTAGCCAGTAGGACAGGATCTCACACCAATGACATTGCCTAAAATGTTTAAGGTCACATAGAATAGTAAGTACAGATTAAAAAGGGAGGACAGAAAATAACAGACATGCACCTGATATTGTCATTACAATATTTCCAAATAACTTTTTACATTGAGGAAGTGGAAAAAGAAACTGAACTATTTCGAGGGACCAACATTGAGCCACAGGTTTAGATACATATGTGTGGATGATACCTGGGTCAGGAATTAGAATTAGCTTCACCAGACAGATCAACACTGCTGACAACATTCACCAGAGAGGATGCAATGGACAAGAAGCTACTGTTTTGGACTCTAGTGCTCCTGGAAACCTTAACTTTAAGGTTTACTGTAAACCATTCAACACAAACCACCAATGGAACACAAACTGTCTGTCATCAGAAATTCACATCATTGAACCAACATGTTCACATGGAGAGGAAGGAAGGATACGGAACAAAAACAAGTCTACATTAATTCTGTAATTATCCTAATTGGGGTTTAGTGAAATCAGAAAGGAAATCTAGAAAAAGTACTAGAGAATTGGACAGGGAGGAAAACAAACTCAAACCTTGTTAATGGCAGCATGGTGGCTCAGTGATTAGCACTGATGTCTCACAGCAAGGTCCTGGGTTTCAATCCCCAGTTCAAACCCGGTTTCTGTCTGTGTGCAGTTTACATGTTGTTCTTTATGTTTGTGTGGGTTTTCTGCAGTTTTCTAATTAACTGAATTTTATGTTAATATTTAACTTGATTTTTTAAAAAACTTTTTAAATCATTTTCCCTCCAGCTTTTTCAGGCCCCTTGGCTGCCCCCACTTTGAGAATGCAGTTTAGTGCTTCATTTATCCGTTTGAAATTTGTTTAGCTCTTTTTTCCACAAAAATATGAAAAACCGAGTTTTTATAAAAATAATCCTTCTGTAGAATTATATTGTATTTTTGTTCTAACACTTAAAAAACACACAACTCAACATAAATGGCAGCTTTTTAACATAGAAACATATAAACAACAATGATTCATGTTTTTGTATCTGAACAAACTTGATTTTGTAGGAACAACTGTTCCTACTACAACTGCTCTTTAGTTTCTGATATCTACTCTAAACGTCCAATGGCCAGAAAATGACAACACCTGCTTCCATATGTGGCACACGGGCCACCAGATGATGATGAATCAGTGTTAAAGAGAGTGAACAACACAAGTAAATGTCATGTCATTCACTCCCAGAGAAGACCATCAGATAATCATCACTGAAGGTGAAAGAGGAACGATGTTTTTGTCCATCTGTGTGTTAGTTTCTCTGTCCATCAAACTATCTCATGAACCAACTGACACATTTTAATGAAACTCAGAAATCAGCCAACAACTGGGTGAGCTGTACACCTTGTTTTTTTTTCAAAAAGATCCAATAAAATCTGCTATATACGTATTATAGATATTTAGCTAACAACTGGGCAGAGATGACAGTTAATGGAGAATTTAAAAAAAGATCTCAGTAGAGATGGGACTGATGGTTCTTTGAAGGGATCTGAATCTTAATGAGCCGTTTGATTTTGATCACGTAGGGCGAACGTGATGACATCATCACATTAGATAAATGGAACCATGTTTTGTCAAGCAGACCCTCTCCCCCCCTCCTAAGTTGCTAGATTCTGCCTCTCTCTTTTTTTGTGAAAAAGTGAAGGAGTGTCTTTGAGGTTAAGGTAGGATAAAATAAAGACTTTACAAGGAGTGAAAAAATAAAATTAGGAACAGCTCGTAGCTGTCAGTTCCTACTGGTCGTTATCAAGAGCTGTTCAAAAGATTTGGACTGTTCATGAACGTCACGTCTCTAGGTCTCACAGTTTCTGCTCAGAGTACATGTTGTGATTCACTCTTAGCTACTACCATCAAAACTCAGCATTCATAGCTAGATCTGAAGCCATTTTTGTGTTTTGTAAGTTTGTGTTGCTGTGGCGGCCATCTTGAATGCACTCTAAAAATGAAATGTTGGATTTACTTAACCATGTTATGTGACCTGGTTCCACTTAACTGAGCTGAGTAAATTCAAAGCAACATGCTCATGTTCTTTGGTTAAAAAGCTGGTATATTGCTTTGAATTTACTCAACTCAGTTAAGTGGAACCAGGTCTCATAACATGGTTAAGTAAATCCAACATTTCATTTTTTACAGTGTGGGTTGACTCCAAACGTTAATCAGCAGTGGATAGAGGTTCATGAGATGTTTTTGCTAATGTATAAAAACACAAACATGGGTAAAAACATGATTGTCCTTTTACCTTCCGCAGCAACAAAAGAATCAAAGTAAGATGAAGATGTGTACATCAGCTGAGGGAATGTGATGCTTCTGCCATCGGTCTTTTGACTCTTTTATTCTAACTGAGTGTTATCGTCTGTCCAGGGAAGTGTGAGGACAGCTTGGCCACTCCTCTGGCCTACAGTGCCTTCACCAGTTCATCAGTCTATGGTCGAGAATATGGGGCTGGTTATGCTAAACTCAACAGGATACAAGGTACGACTGGATCATTTCATTGTCATGTTTAAACTCTGGTAAATGTTTATGTTTTTCATTGTTTTTTAGCAGCTCTTGCTTGGATTAGAGTTTTTGTTTTGTATCAAAGATAACTGAGTTGAAGCATGCGATGAGAGAGGTACTCCTCTGAAGAACTTTAGTTGGTATTTTCTGAAGCTGGAGAAGTTTCACTTTCTGTGAAAATACAGTGCTGAATCAGCCCAAGTGGTTCAATAGAAGAACTGGACTTCTTTCCATTCTTGAAGACCTTTTGTTCAGCCGTTTGATGTTTTATACTTTCTGCCTCACATTTTGTCTAATTTTGCAATCCCAATGAACCCAGGTGCTGGAGGCTGGTCACCTTTGGACACAGACCGATACCAGTGGTTACAGATAGACCTCGGCTCACGGAAGCAAGTGGTTGCCATTGCTACACAGGGACGGTACAGCAGCTCTGATTGGACCAGTCAGTACCGGCTGCTTTACAGTGACACACAGAACAACTGGAGGCCTTACTTACAGGATGGAAACATCTGGGTAAGAAGTCTGTTGTGTGAGTGACTGTTTCTGAATCTGACCACAAATCATTGAACTGTAAACAAACCATGACAGTTAGACTACCAACTGTACATATTCACCACATACCTCTTGTAACATTCGTGTTTGTTTTTGTGTGGCAGCAGAGTTGTGCTAAACTTAGTGCACCTGTTTGTACCTCACTTTGAGATAAATGTAAAAGCAGACACACAGGTGCAGATCCAAAATGAGCTTTAAATCCAAGGCTATTACAACGCACAGTAATTTTACTGTTCTTCCTTATTGGTAACATCAGGTTACCTTATCGGTAGACATGTAGTTAACTGTTGAATAATGCTCTTATTGTCACAAAAAGCATGTGTGAAAACAGGAACCTCCTGGAAAAATGTCTTGAAACAACAGATTTTTTTGATGAGCACACACCTGGATCTCAGAGTACAGGTGTCATCACACACAGTGCTGCTTTATTCGACGGCACAAAGCCAGCAAAGATGTGAGCTCAGCAGAAGTAACAGCATTTCACTGATATGGGTGAAATAAAAAATAAATATATTGGTTTAATTCTTCAGACAGTCAGAGTGGAACAAGTGACAGCTGATTTTGAAAAACTCATAGCCACAGTGTAGCTTCATTTAGTTTAGATGTTATAAATAACAAGGGCAGGGTGGAAATGTTTGTTCCTTTTTTTTTCGTCAAAAAGAAATCACTGCAATGAAATAGCTCAGAGTGTCTCTTTTCAGCAACTTTTACAGACCCAAAGTCCAATTAAAGGAGGAGGGTTTGAATTTTGATATAAGAAAATCACAAAAAGCGTAATTTTTTTATTTTTATTTATGTTTTTGTCCTAAATTTGTTTTTGTTTTTTTAACACACTTTTGGTATTTTCACAAAATTATTTCTTTCCCCCACAGTGTTCATTAAAATAACACGTGCACAGACAGTTATACAAATTAATTGATGTTATTTAGTGACATTTGGGACAACTATCAGCTATCGTCCTTCTAGATGCAAAAAAACAAATATTTGTTAAATTCTTTAACTCATGTTTTTCATAATGGAACATGGCACATAGTTTTAGGGATAATAAAAATAAGGTAATTTAGAATTTTATGGCAAAAAATTGTTTCCAGGCCATATTTTGCTGTGAATTCTCTCTTCTTCTATTAACAAACATCCTGAACTGAGACCAGCTGCTGGAGGATTTGAAGGGAAAATATTGTCCTTTCTTGTCTAATGGAGGTTTATAGCTGTTCAACAGTCCTGGGTTTTTATTTTTTAAACAGGTGAGAGGTCTGGGGTCCGATTTAGAAAGCTCGTGGGGTGTCAGCCGCAGATAGCACAGGCTGCAGCAAAAGGAAAGGAGGAAAGGGGGAGAGGCTTATTTCTAGGTGAAAAAATAGAAATAAGTGGTTGAGTTATTTACTTTTATTTATTGTCTTTATAGTGTCCTAGGCTCTGAGAAAAAAATTAATTTGAAGTTGAGTTTTTGAAAAGATCCATTAGATTGTTAGACTCTAAATGTCTGTAAACCTGCAAAATGAGGGAAAATCTGTTAGTTACAGACAGTCTGTTGATGTGAGCAGTGCAGCACCTGTCATCCCCCAGATGCACTACTGTGCGCGTGTCTGAACAGGCCAATCACTTTTGTTGCCATTGATCAGCTGACTGATTTAAATACACCTGAACATTCATGAGTTACTTTGTATTGACTGTTTATGGTTGAATGTAGGTGTGTAGAGGGTAGAACCTGTGGTGGGATCTTGTGTGCAAACTCTGAGGTGCAGCTGTGATCTATTAAGGAAATTTCTTTTTTATTTATATATATATAC
>NW_013952652.1:783322-784839 GCF_001266775.1 Austrofundulus limnaeus | reverse complement strand
ATTTTTACCTTTTGGTCGTACGTTCACTTTTAGTATGAATTCTTTAAATGAGACCCCTGAAATGCAGCACCTGGGGCCTCATTTATAAAGGATTGTGTGTATTTTATTCTATTGTGAATGAAATATGGGTTTATGCTAGGGCTATTTAACTGGCAGCTTGTGAATGACCAAGGTTCAGCCCGCCAATTGGTTCCTTTATCTCTAATTACCCTAAGTTATTTTAGTTTCACATAGACATGTTTGGTATCTACAGAAACATCGAATCTTGGCTATAAACTGGTAGAAACCATTTCTATGAACACCCAGGACAGTTAAAACTACAAGCAGTTAAAAATAAAACTATGAAAGTGAAAATAAAATTGGTTTAAAAATTTGTCAAGTCAGAGGTGTCAAAATATTTATAAGAGGCATAATGTGTTATTTTTGTTTTTGTTTTATTATCACTAATTTTATTGCATAAGGTTCTGTATGTTTGTATTCATGATTAAATGCAGCAAAATAAACTATTTCAAAGGGAACAGATTTTTGTAATACTTGGTTTAATTACATAATGACTTTAATTGCTGGATGTTGGGCCCCTCAGCTGTTGGCCTGTGGTAACTGTGGCCTCCGTAACAGTTTAGTTGAATAGCCCTGGTTCATGCAAATCATTGAATTAAGTTTTTATTTACACAATGTACCAACATTTTCAGAACTGAAAGACTAAAGCCTTTTTTCTTGACCATCAGTTTCATTAAAGCAACGTTTCCACATGTTTCAGACATTTGTGGGTAATACTAACGCCGAGGATTTAGTTCGACACGAGCTGGACCGTTCCATCCTGGCCCGCTACATCCGCTTCATACCAGTGGCCTCAAGCAAGGAGGGACGCGTTGGAGTCCGTCTGGAGCTGTATGGCTGCTCGCACTGTAAGTAAAGCTGTCTCTCCTTCCTCACAGACCTCCAGCGCCTCTGACTGGATCAAATCTAATATACAGCATGATGCGTACTCTTTCAACATTTTACTATAAATAAAACCAACAAACAAGATTTTCTTTCAACTTGTTTACGTCTCATAAACATGAAACTGACAAAGGCTCATAAAAAACGTTACCTTTAAACATCCAGTTATATTTTGTTAAGAGAGAAAGTTCTTATAATCTTAAAGGACTTGAGATGTTTATAAAACCTAAAATTCGAACAAACTTGAAGGACCGACGTACTTCGGTTCAAGGAATAAGATTGTGGAATGATCTGGAAAGTGATTATAAAAATGCCGGTTCAATGTATTTGTTTAAGAGAATGATAAAAATAAGTTTGTTAAAGAAATATGAAATTGTATAATGTATATTAAATTTGTTGTTTGAGAATGAATTGAAGTTTTTATTTTGTTTTTTTTTCCTGATTATTATTGCTTTAAATTAATTAAAGAAAAAAGGGGCAGATGTTATAAGATTTTTTCTTCTTTCTGGCTCCTTTCATTTCAATTTGGATTTGTATTTTTTTGTTGTGTATATATGTTGTGTATTTTTTTGTTG
>NW_013952652.1:778486-782393 GCF_001266775.1 Austrofundulus limnaeus | reverse complement strand
ACTAACTAACTAACTAACTAACTAACTAACTAACTAACTAACTAACTAACTAACTAACTAACTAACTAACTTTTCACTTGAAATGTAAACTGTGACACATTCACTGGAGTATCGAAACCAGTACGAGCTCTGTTATGAGTACTCGTAAAAATGCTGGTATCTGGCCCACTAACTCACAGCAGTGTTGGTATTGGACACTACTAATAATTTATGTTTAAACTCCAAACCTCTGCAGCTCATTTACAGCTTATGTATGTATCAGATTTATTAACACATTTCGCCCACAGCTAATGAAAATATTGGGGGTAACTGTTCAAAGAATACTGTAGTTTTTTGGTTGGCACTGCAGCATAAAACCTTTTTTAATATTTTTCCCCCCCAGGGGCTGATGTGATCAGTTTTGATGGCTCTGGCATCATCTCCAACCGTTTCAGGGGTAAAAAGATGAAAACTATCAGAGATGCCCTCTCTCTGAACTTTCGGACCACAGCCAGAGATGGTGTTCTGCTCCATGGAGAAGGTCAGCAGGGAGACTATATTTCTCTGGAGCTTCGCAGGGCAACACTTCAGCTCAGCATCAACTTAGGTACTTTTTCATTTGACCTCATGAGCTCCAGAAACAGCTGAAGCAGTTAAAATGACTTGTGTGTATCGTTGGCAACAAAACATAATGCAGTTTGGTACTTACCATGTCGTTAATAGGTACAATGTAAGTACCAGGTACATACTGATTAAGTATCAGGCAAATACCAGATATGTAACATGCCAATTAGGTACTTGATACATACTTGAATTGTAGCACATAAATACCAGGTATTTACTAGGGGTGCATCAATACATGTATCTGTATCGAACTGTTCAGTATACACTTGTATCGAACAATACAGATTTTAAAAATTTATTTTATCAACTTGTCCTCTGAAGATGCTCTGTGTTGAAGGATCAGTAGATCTGTGTTCGACTACTCCACCTAGGCTGCATTTTTTGAGCACAGATCCACTGAGAAACTTGCTGTTTCAGCAACTTTTATTTTAAAAACAGCAATTTTGAGGTTAAACAAATGTTCATAATTAATTTCAATAAATTACAAGTTAGGAAGTGCATGGACATTTATCTTTTCTGCATTAAAAAAATATTGAACCGTGATTATTGGAAAAAATGAATCGTGATGTCGTTGAAAACTTTATTTTACCTGGATAGAAACACGAGCTCCGAGAATAAAAGTACTTTGTGAAAAGTCAATCAGGATTTATTGCAATATGCAAGACACACATCATGTCACACAGGGCAGTGGTACAAAATGTGTGCACCGAGGCAGTTTCAAATACATGCATTTATACAGTTTGTTATCCAAACAGACAAAAACTGGTCCAAGGATAGAATGATGTTTGATAAACAGCAACAAGAATGATTACTCCTAAACAGATATTGTCTTGATCTTAAAACACTTTGTCCGAGAGAAAACAGAAGATAAAGAGTAAATCATAAAACATGATGACATTTTAAAGTAAGCAAAAGTGATCACTGACTCTTGGCCTGAGAAGAAATGTTGGACTCTAACTGATAATTTATTTTTCCAAAACAGTGAATTTTCTGTATCGTTGCACCCTTTGTACGTTCCTTGTAGGTATAGTGTAACAAGACACTTTAGCCCCCACAGATACCTACATACTCTGTATAAACCTGTTATGTACCAATTAGGTGTCAGATAGCAGGTATGTACTGAGTTGTATTTTGTAATACTATCAAAACATTGATGAGCTGCTGGGTTCGTGTTGTGCTTGCTCCTTTCCAGGAAGTAGTCCCATATATGGATCCATTCAGGGTCACACCTCTGTGAGCAGTGGCAGCCTATTGGATGATGGTCACTGGCACACTGTTGTTGTTGAACGTTACCGTAGAAACGTCAATTTCACGCTGGACCACCACACTCAGCAGTTTAGGACCAACGGGGAATTTGACCATCTGGACCTGGACTATGAGGTAAAGTCTCCATATGGATCCTGCTATCAAACCTTTTGGTTTGCTGTTAATTCACAGTGATTTGTTTTTAACACCAACATGTGAAAGGTCATAATGTGTGTGTATGTGTATGTGTGCATGCGTGCATGTGTGTGTGTGTGTGTGTGTGCTCTTGTTTTTAGCTACTTGGTGGGGACATTTTTTCAGGAAAATGCAGCCTTGTGGGGACCAAAGCCCGGTCCCCACGAGTTCAGAGGCTGCTTTTGGGTGGGTGGGGTGGGGGGGTTAGGTTTAGGTTTAGGACCAAGGTGTGAATTGAGTTTAGGTTAGGTTTAGGGTCAGGTAGGTACCTGTGGGCACTAGTCCCCTAAACCGCCATTGCAGAACTAAATTTCATTATTGTGTATTAGGGCTTTTTTTTTTTTTTTTTACTTTTTTGAACTGTGTGCAGATTTAAACTTTCTAAATGTGAATGTAGTAGCAGTAGACCAGTCTTGGTCTCAGAACAACCGACCTTGACTCCATCCCTGCTGCTCAGACTGCTCCCTCCACCTCAAACTGCATGCTCTCATCTCCTGCAGCCTGCTCCTCTCTCCAGCAAAAGTCGCAATAACACAAGAAAAAGAGTCACTAGATTTTTTTACCTCCCTCTTACAATGCTGGTATTGTGAGGATGACTCAGCACCATGTGAACAACTGGGATAATCAGGGCACTAAGGATCTATTGTTAGGCTGATGGTCCTCTTTACCATGTGAACAAACGGTGCTGATTGTCATCTTTAAACTTGTTTCTCCAACATTTGCTTTTAAGGCTGAGTTCACCTGAAACTCCTCAGACTGAAGAAGTCTCTTGGAGGAGAGATGAACCATCCAGAGGATTTACTAAACTTATTTTTGATCACTTATCAGTCATCAAAATCAAAACTCATCATCTCTCCATTTCTTTTGTAAGAATTTTGTAAAAATGTTCTGTCAGGTTGGTTTGGTCTACAACGTTTGAATGGGTCTTTGACTAGTAAATGACAGAAGCGTGAAGATATCCTTTAAGTATACTAATTTTAAACAAAAAATAAATAAATAAGAGTATACCTCCAGTTTAATTTTTGTTTTTTTAATGTATCTTAAGGATCTTCCACATCCTCTTCTAGATCACTTCGGTCGAACTATAAGCTGCTTCTACACTTTCCCAGAACCAGACTGAAAAGCAGAGGAGACCGGACATTTGCTGTCACTGCTCCTAATTTGTGGAACAACTTACCATTCAATATTAGATCTGCCCATAGTCTGGAACACTTCAAATCTCTTCTGAAAACTCATTTTTACTCTCTGGCATTTTTATAAGGGTTTACTTTGTATTCTATGTGTCTTGTCTGTTTAATTTATTAATTTTACTTCAGTATGTTTTTATCAGTTGTTTTATATTACTGTACAGCACTTTGGTGCAGTTGGTTGCTGTTTTTAAAGTGCTCTATAAATAAAGTTGACATTGACATTATGTACTTATCTGAGATATACTTAAACAAGTTTATCTTACACTATACTTGGCTTGTACTAAAAGTATACTAAGTTTATACTAATGTTTAAATTTTTGACCAAAACAAACTGTAGTAGTACTCTGAAAGTACATTTTCACAGAGACTGGTTTATTTGTAGTATATTTCAAGATTAAACTAAAAGTATACTTAGACAATTACTTTCAGTATTCTGAGTATACTTTCATAAACTTATTGTGGGCCAATTTAGCCCTAGAAGTCTACCTCTTAGTAAACTGCTAGTATACTTACAGCGGGTAAAATAAGTATTGAACACGTCACCATTTTTCTCAGTAAATATATTACTAGAGGTGCTAATGACATGAAATTTGCACCAGATGTTGGTAACAACCCAAGTGATCCACACATACAAAGAAATCAAACCATAAATGTCCAGAAATGAAGTTATTTGT
>NW_013952652.1:759652-777486 GCF_001266775.1 Austrofundulus limnaeus | reverse complement strand
GAATTTTGCCTGAAACTCTCAGACTGAAGAAGTCTCTTGGAAGAGAGACGAAACGTTTCATTAAAGAAGAACCCGTCCAGAGGACCTATACAATTTTTTTTCCTTTGACTTTTTGCTGAGAGTTCTTTAGGCCCTGACAATTCAAACTAACAAAGCCTCTCTCTCCACCCACATTTCTTTAGCTGAGTTATAAATAGAAAAAAGTTCACATAAAGCAATTTTGAAAGAAAGAAAAAAGGAAGAAGGCAAATAATTTCAGATAAAAAAATGATGCACCATGGTCTAAAAATAGATGCGATGTTTTAATTCCCCCTGGACCCAAATGAAAAACCAAGCTGCCAAACATGGAGCGGAGCACTCCTCCCTCTTTCTGTCCTTGTTGAAGCATCATGTTTGAAGTCGCACAGTTTCAGTTTCTTCAGAAACTTTCAGCAAAGCCATTCAGCACTCAATATCCACAGAGAAAATGTCCAGATGTTCTTGATTTGAGGGTTTGGCATGAGTAACCACAGTGACTTCTGTTAAAACACTGCTTGTTGTTCAGTGTCTGTCAGCACTGAAACCTGTGTGAAGGTTCAGTTTTGTTTTTACAATCTTTTTCCTGCTGTGTGTTGTCAGATCAGCTTTGGAGGACTTCCTGAGTCTGCAAAGCTGAGCTCAGGCAGTAAACAGAACTTTGTTGGCTGCATGGAGAGAATCACTTACAATGGGGACAACATCACCAACTTGGTGCGCAGGAAGAGGGTCGACACCTCCAGCTTTGTAAGACAAATCTCTTCTGCATGCAAGCTTTTTGATTCCTTTTGTTTTTCTGTGGCATGGCTGATTTTTCACTCATAACGGACACTGAACCACTGAACAAATCGTGAAAAATTAAAGTAACTGAGCAGCACAGCACGGTCCATTTCTGAAGCATTAATTCTGCTGTTTCTCTGTGTTTCACTTCAGCGTAACCTGACGTTCTTCTGCTCAGAGTCCAACTTCTTCCCGGTCTTCTTTAACTCCACATCCTTCCTGCGGCTGCCGGGTCAGAGTGACAGCGACACGCTGTCAGTCAGTTTGTCTTTCAGGACGTGGAACCCCAACGGGCTGCTGATGTTCACCCAGCTGGCTGACGGATGGGTGGAGCTGGGGCTGATTGACGGCAGGGTCACCATCTTCATGAACGTCACACAGAAGAAGAACACACGGATTGACATTTCTTCAGGTTAGATTTCAGCCTTCAGTTGAATAAGTTCAGTTTATTTATACAGCACCAAGTCAGAACAAACGTCATCTCAGGGCACTGTACACGAAAAACAATAAATGTAAAGAAGCCAGCAGATTGTGGTGAACCACTTCATCCCAGTCTCCCATCCTGAGCAGCTCATTGGTGACAGTGGAGAGGAAAAACTCCCTTTTAACAGGAAGAAACCTCCAGCAGAACCAGGCTCAGGACAGGCGAACATCTGCCTCGGCCGGCTGGGTTTGGAGAAACAGGAAAGAGACAGAGACAAACACAGGACTGGTCCAGGTGTATTTTCTTCTTTAAGAAAGACAAAGAAAACATGTTATTGATAGAAATAATTACAATAAACATGTAGAGGAGAGTGAGTAAAGACAACAGCAGAGTGAAGAAATGTGCTCAGTTTGTGCTCCAGCAGTCTAAGTCTATAGCAGCAGAAATGAAGAATAACTCAGGAAACCTAAGTCTAACTATAGGATTTATCAAAAAGGAAAGTCTTCAGTCTAATCTTAAAAGTAGACAGAGTGTCAGCCTCACGGACAGAAACTGGAAGTTGGCTCCACAAGAGAGGAGCTTGATAAATGAAAGCTCTGCCTCCCATTCTACTTTTAGAAACTCGAGGAACCACAAGTAAACCTGCAGTCTGAGAACGAAGTGCTCTGTTAGGAAAATATGGAACAATAAGATGTTTAATATATGATGGAGCTTTGTATGTTAGGAGTAATATTTTAATTGTTTATGAATGAATTGTAGCTTCTCATCTGCATTTTTGCATTTCTTAGTTTTCTTCATAATTTCCCACATTCTTTTCCCTTGTATGTTTGTGTTTGCTGGATAACAAATTATTTCATGAATTACTGGATGAATTTGAATGAAACTCACAGAAATCTCAGGCATATATTTAAACTCTATACCATAATAAAGTATATGTCACCTTCAGTTGTTATTAAAATGTTGTTTTTATGTTTAAATAGAAAATAAACTTGCTCCGCTTAGTTAGCTTCTGAAAATAGTCAAAGGTATTTTGAATCTGAAAAGGGCTGAACTGAGAAGTAGTATTAGGAGCTCAGCAGACACTTTCAGTTTCACCAGTTTTTTGCTTTGTTGCTGCCGAGAGCCTGCAGAGGAGTCGGGGATGGGGTGGGTGTGTGTGCTGTGTGATGAGGAAGCTCAGCTTGGAGACAGCCCAGAGGAGATGGTCCCAACAGGCGGTTCTAATTCCAACCAGTCATTTTTGCTCCCCTGCCTGGCTGCCTCAAGACACTTCAGGATTTCTCAAACATTCATGAATGAGTCAAAGCGAGGCTCTGTGCATGTTTTTGATGCACATGTTTTTAATGAACATTATAACATGATATAAAACTCAAAAAAGTTGATTTTACATGACATATCCCCTTTAAAAACCACATGACTGAGTATAATTCAGTCATTTAACAGATACTGAGCTAAAATTTAATTCACACCTCATACTCAATGTGCCAGCCACTGTGCAAGATCTTAACCTAAAACTTTAACAGCTGCAGCTAATTCTGTGTCTGTTAGGAAAATATCTCATTAACCACTTGACAGCTTCTACTGAAAAGTTCAGAGTAGCCTGTGAATACACGTCAGTATCTAGTTAACTTTTAGCTACTGAAAATAAGCCAACACATTAAAGGTGGTTGGGCTGAGAGCCTTCTTTAACACACCCTTTGAGCTCCAACAGATCTTTGATTAAAACTTAAGCATGGTTTGGTTATAGCTGAGGTTGGTAAGGTATTTTCACAGATGGACCTAATCTGCTCAGCTCATAAAATGATATTTGTTTAAAACTCTGATATGAAAGCAGTGGGTGATACACGTCTGTAAGTTTTAACCATCATAGTTGACTTGTTGCAGCTTGTTAAATGTGTTTCAGCTGCCAAAGGATGAAAATGTGTTTTTGTCTCCTCAGGCTCAGGTTTGAATGATGGCCAGTGGCATAGTGTCCATTTGAATGCTCTGGAAAACCATGCTATGCTGACAGTGGATGGAGACGAGGCCTCAACAGTCAGGACAGCTATTCCCATCCAGATCCAGACTGGTGGAACCTACTACTTTGGAGGTGATTGCTCAAAATGATAACTACCTGTCCTCCAAGCAGCACTGAGAGACTGCTTCTATCTCTGGGTACTTGTTAGCAGGAAGGTTTTCAACAGACCAGGTGACCTTCAGGGCCTATGGTCTGACCTCTCCCTGTATCCGAGTCTCCTCAGTGATTGACGTGACCTCAGCCATGACTACAGAAATATTCAGAGTGCTTCTTCCACCTTTACTGTATCACCAGTTCAGGTCAGCAGGTCATCACCCAAACCAAGCCCTGCTGGAACCATGAGACTCTTAATGAGGCCTCCCTGGATCCTCCCCACACGAGTTTTTATAGACCCTGCAGCTCCTCTGTCTGCTCTGCATCTGTCAGCTGCTGGTTCTCTTCAGGAAAAGCAAAAACCTGAATGTCTTCTTTGTTAGCTTGTTGGCCTCCATCACTGTTTGTGTCGTACAGCTCAGACCCCTGTGGCTTCTGGACACAGCTACAGGAAGTCACATGTGCATTAAAGACCCTGATCACAGCCTGCTTGGGTTTCAGGATTGGCTTGGATTACCTGGTCTGCCTGGCAGTCTTGGAATGTTAATACAAATTACTGAAACTGAGACAAAAATCCAAACATTACAAACTGAAATGGCTTGGACCTATTGGACTTGGACTTTTCCTATTTTAATTGTGATTGAGTTTGTTTTTGTATGAGCTGTGTTGCAGTGCTGATTCTGTACAGCACTTTGGTCTACTATGGTGCAAAAAGTGCTTTACAAATAAAGTTGGATTGGATTGGATTGGATTACTGTACATAAATAAACACTAATTTATAATATACTGTATAATTCCTACCTTCCTAATCACAGGCTGTTAACCAATGGAGATACCATTCTGTGGTTTCTTCAGGCTGAGTCCAGCTCAGTCTCAGGAGTCGAGGCTTCAGGTCCTGGCTTCACAGGTTGTCCCAGTTTCCTGCTCTGGGTCAGGTTATCTGTTTATTATGAATCCTTGACACCAGTTTTATCATAGAAGACCCCATCAGGGGGCTGACACCCTAGACAACACAGTCCCAAGGATTTTAGTGGGGCACCAACAACTTGTCTGAGTTA
Source organism: Austrofundulus limnaeus (assembly GCF_001266775.1). Classification (NCBI taxonomy): domain Eukaryota; kingdom Metazoa; phylum Chordata; class Actinopteri; order Cyprinodontiformes; family Rivulidae; genus Austrofundulus; species Austrofundulus limnaeus. The sequence goes on along the minus strand of NW_013952652.1, from coordinate 773,099 downwards.
TGGTGCGTTCACACCAAACGTGATTTCAGCATCAGGAGCATCAGGTTTACATGCAAAGTCTATGGTGGACGCGCTTCAATCAGCGTCGGGAAGGGCTGCGGCGCCTCAAGCGCGATTAGAGCAGCACGATTTGAACGATCTGAGCGTTCGACGCGCTGAGGCACAAATCGCTGAAGTTAGAAATATCTGAACTTTTGCAGCTCGACGCGCAGCATCAACCAATCAGAGAGACTCCACTGTGTGACGTAGCGACATATTTCCCGACGGGACAGTTTACTGAATGATGTCCACTAACCTGAAACAGATGGAGAGGAGCTCTTTAGCTGAAATCGAGTGCCTGCAGTCAGTGTCCTGACAGGAGATATCCTCACCAATGCGTGGCAGCGACTCATCAGACTGGAAAAATAGTCCTGAAAGTGAGCTGTGAGCCTCTCTCGCAGCTCCTGGGTAATGAAACTCAGAATGTCTCTGAATTATCTGGTGAACTAATTATGAATTAATTATCTGATGAACGTGACATGCTCTTGCTCTCTGTAAATAAAGCAAAGCCACTTCCTCGTCCGACATTAAACAGAGCCCGACAGAGGAGGGAGGGGCGGGGAGGCTGTTGCGTGCGAGCGCTTCAAGAGCTGACCTGCGTCTGACCTCAAAGTGCACAAGTGTCCAACTTGAAGCGTTGGATGCGATTTTGAAGCTGAAATCGCGTTCGGTGTGAATGCAGCATTAGTCATGAAGGGGTATGTTTCATTTGGTTCTGTAAATAAATGTGTGAGTAAGCTCTAAAATAAAAGCTGGATGTTTTTCTGTCACAGGCGACACATGCTGTTGTCTTTATGATGTCATGAGTTCTACAGGAGGAAAAAGAGACTACAGAAGAACTATTTAGTTCTCATATTTGTGTTTCTACTGTAGTAACAAGAGTTTTTATTTTCTCCAGGGTACTTCCTGCACACAAACAGCCGCTCACTACCACGCTCCTTCCAGGGCTGCATGCAGATGATCCACATCGATGACCAGCTGGTGGACCTCCGAGCCGTGGAGCAGGGTTTTATTGGAACGTTTGAAAACGTCAGCCTCGATATGTGTGCGATTACAGACAGGTGCGGCACTCAGAATATTAAGACAAGTGAAAGCAGAGTCCTACTGCCTTACAGAAACCGCTTCACATATCTGACCTGCTTTTTGTCTGTGATGGCAGATGTGTTCCTAACCACTGTGAGCATGGTGGGCGGTGCTCCCAGACATGGGAAACGTTTAGCTGCAACTGTAGTGGCTCTGGCTACACTGGAGCCACCTGTCATACCTGTGAGTACTAACCACATTCATCTTTCCATCACGAGCTGGCAAACAGCTTGTGCAAGCAAAACGCAGGCTGGAATGATCGGGACAGAGATTAAAGTAACCAGGAAACATGACATGACTGTTTTAATCCATGTAAACCAGCTGAGCTGAGTTGTATATAAAATAACTGTTAATAAATCTGCTCTTAAAACTGATTTTTACTCTTTGCCTTTAACCCAATCTTGAGTTTTTGCCTTTTATTATTTTTATATTGTTTGTTTTTTTGTGTATTGTCTCTGTTGATGTGATGTCTCCCAAACATTCCAATTAACTCTAGAGTTGTTCAAAATAATAATTTTCTGGTAGTTAAACATCAGAAGAAGTGGATTTGGTTTTGAACAGGACTTGTGCAAGGCAGAAGAAATCTCTAAACTCCTTTTGTGCATCAGAATCTGTAAAAGTCTAGCAGCTTAAGAAGAAAGCAGGTTACACTGTAATCAAGCTGGATAATCATGTTCTGTACACACAGACCACTCGCTGATGGTTGCTGTTTTCTTCCTGACCTGTTTGAGTGTTCCTCCTCTGCAGCCCTGTACCAGCAGTCCTGTGAGGAGTACAAGCTGCAAGGGAAGACTTCAGGAACCTACTGGATTGACCCAGATGGCAGTGGCTCCATGGCTCCTTTCAGAGTCAGCTGTGATATGTCAGGTGAGATGTTGCTGCTAACAGGACTTATAACCCTTTATTTTCTTCTCTGTGGCTGTTGGTATGGCCGCACAAAGGAAATGTGTTACTGTAAACAGAATCTAAAATAAGCCACAAACTCAGGTAGGCTCACTCCTGCTGTAGGCAGCAGACAGTAAATATGAATACGGTAATACGGTTTCAGGTTTTTAATTTGATGGACACCAGCGATGATGGAGTCTGAAAGAGGAGGCTCCTTTTTTATCTGCCAATTAACTGATTCTTATAACCAATGTGACATTATGATGCCATGAATTGTTTCTGGTTGCAGTTTAAATGTGAAATGATCCAGTTGAAATTCTTCTCATTAAACAGGATTTAAAGCTGAGTTTTGTTTCTGCATGTGTGTTCCACAAGGGTGTGTGTTGGTTACCAGTAAATTTTTTATAGTGTCTGTTTATAAAGCAAACATTTCTATTCAGTTCTTGAAGGGATAGCGCAGACGTTTGAAGAAGTAGTTTAATTTTGGTAGGACTGATGAGCTAACAGCTAGAAAACATCACTTCTAAAGTTTTAAACCATACCTGAGGTGTTCCAGAGACGTGCCTCTGTCACATTGTACATCATTGCGTTTGTTTTTGTTTTTAGCTGTTTTCCATCTGCCAACATTTTGTTTATAGTAATTGAAGCTTTGCTGAAAAGCTCTAATTGTTTTGATTTTTTTGTTGTTTTTCAGAGGACTTGTCATGGACCACACTAAGGAATGATTTGTCCCCACAGATGGCTGTCTCTGCTGCAAACAAGGGCATGAAAACAGCTCTGCAAATTTCTTACAATGTTACAGACGAACAGGTACAAAGTGGGAACTAACAGTGATTTTCTTTTCTACGTGTTGCCCACTCTGAGAAAATGTTTTTGCCCTTGTCCTTGTGTGTGTGTGATTGTTTTTACCATTAGCAAAATATCTCATGAACCCTTAGATGAATTTTAAGTAACCTCCCCGAAAGTACTCATATGAAATGTACACCTACAAATAAACTTTTAGGGTCATCCCTTTATAAATGGCTTCTGTAATTAACATTATTCACAGTGTTTTTCACTGATACTGGGCTAAGATTGGGTGTGGTAGTAAGTGAGAGTCATCCTCATCCTGCACTCGGAGCACTACACATTGTACTGCATATTCAATGAAAACTGGTCTATGTCTGTATTTATTTAAGTGTTCCGTTGCCAATGATCTGAGGAACCACTGAACAGATGTGATAAACCTCTCAGGAAGTGATCATTAAAACGTTTACAACAAACTGAGTCAAGATGGCTGCCACAGCTGATCTACCCTTTCCATCAGAGAAATGGTTATAGCTTACTCAGATTTAATGAAAGTAAGGTAAAGTGTGTGGTAATCACTGACAGTCGTCCTCAACATTAACATTGTGGCTGTGGCGGCCATCTTGAATTAAAACTGGCATAATTCATTTATTATTGTGTTGCTTAATAATATTAATAGTGTAGTTACAAACATGACTTTCTATTGTAGTTTAAACAATGTAATGTATTTTAAAAAGTATAAAAAGTTACAGAAGTCAGAAATTATAGGGCACTATTCTTGATAGAGCTGAATGTCTGAATATTTAAAACAGCACAAAATATAAGAAACTTCAAACTGGAAGATAACATTTCTATTTATTATCCATGAGATCATGTTGTTTTTGTGTGTTTCAGGTGCTGTCTATCACCAGCAGAGCACACAGGTGTGAGCAGTTTGTAGCTTACAGCTGCAGAATGTCCCGTCTGCTCAGTGGTCCAGGTGAGCGATCAGGACTCATACACAAGCTGATCTGAGCTAGTTTTAAAGCAGTATGTGACAATAAAAGGTTCTGAAGGATGTAACTTTGTAAAACTAAACAATGGGACACACAATCAGTGACCCTGTGAGTTAGTTTGATTTTTCTTTGATTTAATTCAGAACTGAGGTGTCAAACACACCTCATCTTCTCTTCAAAACTCTCTGAGGACAACTTTTGTTTAGTCGTTTTTCTGTTTTGTCTTCTAAACTCTCAATCTGTTCAGATTGTGTTTTGTAATCCCTTGGGTGATAGGACTTTATGTGGTTAGCTGAATGAGCTAAATGCTCTCCCACCTTCTGAAGAGGAAACAGACAGGACATTTCAGTAGAAGTGTGTGCCAGTTAGGGGGCCTGGAGTCATGATTCCCCAGAAAAAGAAAAAAACTGTAAAGTAAACTTTATAAATGTGTTGGTTTGACTCCTAGATGGTGTTCCATTTACCTGGTGGGTGGGCCGAGACAACAAAAAGCACTGGTACTGGGGGGGTTCTGGACCTGGGATCCAGAAGTGTGCCTGTGGGATTGAAAACAACTGTACAGATCCCAAACACTTCTGCAACTGTGACTCTGACCTGCGAACCTGGTGAGTGTTGTCTTCATCTGTGTCTGGACCTGGTCTCCATCTCAGCTTTTATTTATAACATTTTTATTTACAATATTTCAGATCAATACCAAATTTTAAATGAATTCACCAGTAGTGAGAGTTAATTGACCAACATACAAAATAAAAAGCTTTGGTCCAAGCACAAAACCCTGAGGAACTCCACAACTAACATTACATAATTCAGATCTTGTATTATTTGCCTGAACTTGAATAAATGTAAATGTAATAATTTTAGTTGATGAGGACAGTTGTTCTGTTGTTGGCAGGAAGGAGGATGCAGGCCTGCTGGTTTATAAAGACCATTTGCCCGTCAGGGAGGTTGTGGTTGGTGACACCAGCAGAACTGGATCTGAGGCCAAACTGACTGTCGGGCCTCTTAGATGTCAGGGGGACCGTGAGTTTTTCACTTTGTCTTTCACAGACTCAGCCTTGATGCCTCAGGATAATAAGACTCGTTTGGTTTTGTTTTGTTTTTTGAAGGGGACTACTGGAACGCAGCCTCTTTCAGCAGCCCAGCCTCCTCCCTCCACTTCCAGTCTGTCTCAGGACAAACCAGCACTGATGTCTCCTTCTACTTTAAGACGTCCTCCTCTTATGGAGTCTTCATGGAGAGTCTGGGAGCCAGCAGCTTCCTTCACGTTGAACTGAAAGGTTTGTGTGTACTAGGGTTCCGACGCAATCTGTAAACGGTTACATTTAATCTCATTGGTTTCCATTTTTAAGAGATGTATGGAAAGATTATATAAATTTATTACGTTGTGGTAAAAAGATGAACATACAACTCCACTTTCAGTAAAGTTGGGATGTTTTGTAAAACATAAATAAAAACAGAATATGATTATTTGTGTTTTGAATTTGATGCTGCAACACATTCTATAAAAGCATGTTTCCCACTGTGTTCCATCAGCTTTCCTTTTAACAACACTCAATAAGTGTTTATAAACTGAAGACACGAACCCCTAATTTACACTACATGCATCTCCGCTCCGCTGCGGTCCAACCTCCGCAGCAAATATGCAACCATTCTAATGAATGAGAGTATTTATACTGGCTTCGCACGGCAGCAGAGAGCGGAACCAAACCTATTTTTGCCGGATGCCGGAGCTGCTCCGGAGTCAATCTACAAAGATCACATCGCACCAACAGGAAAAGGAACAAGCACAACATCCGTATTTTCAGAATAAGACACCATAAGGTGGAATAATTTTGTCGAAATCCCAGCTATATTACTAAAAATACGGATATATTTCTACACAAATGCTGTCAGAATGTATCGTTATGTTTGGGAAGCAGATGGAAACATTTAGCATGAAGCATATGTGTACACACACGATACACGTGGATTTTATTTTGAAATCAGAAGTTTCAAAAAGACGACAGCGAGACAGTTCAACCATAGATAACAAAAGCTTTTATATCAATGTTTTCAGCTGTGTTTGGAGTTCGTCTTTCACAGAATTTATTATTTTTTGCTCTGACTTCCACATTTATCACTGGATTTATCGCGCAATCTCCTTCCTGCACAGCCTCCCTCCTCAGTGTGTCGCACCGCAGTGGAGCGGAGCGGAGCGGACGCTGTATAAATTAGGGAGCAAACGAATGGCTGCGAACTGCGCAGCTGAGCGGAATCGCATCTTGTGTAAATCTGGGTAATTGTTGAAGTTTTATAGGTGGAATTCTTTCCATTCTTGCTTGTAGAACAACTCCAGTTGTTCAACGGTCCGGGGTCTCTGTTGTTGTATTTTGCTCTTTATAATGCTCCACACATTTCCAATGTGAGACAGGTCTGGACTGCAGGTAGGTCAGTCTAGTACCTGCACTCTTTTACTACGAAGCCACGCTGTTAAAACAAGTGCAGAATGTGTCTTCATCGTCCTGCTGAAATCAGCAGGATGTCCCTGAAACAGACGTGGCTTAGACGGCAGCATATGTTGTTCCAAAACCTTGATGTAGCTTTCAGCTTTAATGGAGCCTTCTCAGATGTGGCAGTTACCCATGCCATGGGCACTAATACACCCCTATACCATCAGAGAGGCTGGCTTTTGAACTTTCTGCCTAATTTTAAGACAAAGTGGGAACTCAGATTTAGGATGAGAATGTAAAACTGCTACAATGACTGGTTTTAAAGTTTAAATGTATTAAAGGGTGCAATAAGCATTGGTTAATGTGTGTTTTCCCAGGCGGATCAGTGGTCCTGGTCTCATTTGATGTGGGCAGTGAGAGGGTGGTGCTCAGTGTTCGCTCACAGAGTGCTCTCAGTGATGACCAGTGGCACCGTGTGGAGGTGGAGAAGAACATTAAGGAAGCTGTTCTGCAGCTGGATGGTGTTCACAGAGACGTCCGAGCCGTCCCCCCACAGGGACACAGGAAACAGGACTTCTACACTGATCTGTATGTTGGTAAGCAGCAAACGGACCCAGCACAGTCCAATCTTTTTACAGAGCCCGGGAGGAATCTTTCTTTTATCTTACAGCCATGATGTATGCTGCTGCTTAAAAAAAAACTACAACTGACGTTAAAACAGAATCTGAGTTAGTGTAGAGTTCTGTTGGGTGACAAAAGTTTTCACTCGTTCTTTCTGTTTTATAACCATAGAACCTGAAATTTATCTAGGATTTATTCTATTTTATAATAAATAATAACAAACCTACACAAAATATCAGGTGTGTTTTACATAAAGAAAAAAACTGAAAAGTGCTGCATACATTTATACTGAGCTGCCTCAGTCATCACTAGGGCCCTTTGAATTTCACATTTTATGTTATAATTAAACACAAGCTTAAACCTGCTCCATAAAATCAGCTAAAAATATCTACTGCAGTAACAGCAGATCCTAGAGTCTGGATCAGCATCTCAGATTACTAATATTTGATCTGAGCTGTCCCAATTCTTGAATGATGATGATGTCATTATTCTGAACTAATCTGAATCTGGACTGAACCTGCACTGTACAGCCTTCTGCAGTGTCAAACAAAATGAAATTAACCGAAATTTGCTGAGTTGAATGAGTGGGAGGTGCTACTGGTTCCTCCAAAAGACCAGAAACATCCAGATTATTCTAAATTGTCCCAGGTTTCTGAGTGCGAATGGTTGTGAGTCTCTGTGATGGACTGGAGACATGTTCAAGGTGTCCCTGGCCTCTTTTACATGACCCTGCATGGAACACCAGGTGATGGATGGATGGATGGATGGATGGATGGATGGATGGACGGATGATGGATGGATGGATGGATGGATGGATGGATGGATGGATGGATGGATGGATGGATGGATGATGGATGGATGGATGGATGGATGGATGGATGGATGGATGGATGGATGGATGGATGGATGATGGATGGATGGATGGATGGATGAGTACCTCCTTTAATATTTTATTCAGCTTTATTAAGCATGAATGTCATTTTAAATTTGTTCTTTTAATGATTTAATTAAAGGTTTTCAAAGATGGAATCTTTTCAGCTACGATTTTTAAAATCAGGAATTTGTTGCTCAAATTCTAATTTATTAAAGAAAATTTCTTTCAAAGTTACATTTATTCACTTAAATCTTTATTAAAAGGTGCTACAGGTTTCAGAAAGTCTGACTTGAACAGGTCTAATAAAATCTATATAGTGATCACGACTGAAACAATGTTACTGGTTCTGTTTTTGTTTTTTTATTTGCTGCTTTCACTTTTAGCTAATATTCTGCTTCTTAGTTCTTTTACAACCTTTTGGTACTTTTAGCTGATGTTCTCCTACTTTAATGACAGCCTTTTGCTGTCTTTGGATTTTTCAGCCACATTTGGATACTTTTAGCTTTAACTGCCATTCTAATTCTTTTAGATACAAGTTTGCTATTTTTAGCCAACTTTTTACTGCATTTAGCTTTTAAATAGTGTTCTGTTGCCTTTAACTTTTAGCTAACGCTTTGCTACTTTCAGCTAGTCTTTTGGTTCTCTATGCTGTCACTTAGCATTTTGCTACTTTTATCCAATATCTTGCGGTGATCCATTAGCTTTTAGCTAGTCATTTAAGATTTTCAGCAAGTAAGTCAGCAGTCACACTAGCCTGGTAAAAACCAGCCCCTTGTCCTTTGCTTTGTTTCATACAGAGGGTCTTTCTTGCTGGAGGTGTGGACTCTGTTTACGTTTAAAATGATTGGATCTGATGTAACCAATCGCTAACGTTTGGCTGTGACATATGTTGTGCACCAGCTCAACAGAGAAGGAAGCTAAGCTAAGAAGCTAACCAGAAATTGTGTGCTCTGTAAACAACCATCCCCTACTAAGAGGAGAGAAGAACAGAGCTGAAGGAGATGGCTGTAAATGAGTGCTGCAGGCTTTGTGAGACTAATTTAATTTAATCTGGAAGCCTTGTCAACACAGACTGACAGGCTTCATTCACGTTTTGCCATTGCTTAATTACAAGCGGACTAAAATTATGCAGAAAATCAACAGTGTCGTTCACAACTTCTTCTGTTCGCTGGTTGGCTCGGTTGAAATTCTACTGGAGAAATCCTTGTCTATGGGAGAAATCCCAGATGGAGCAGAGAAGGGAATCAAGAATTGAGCAGAACTGTGTAGGAAGACAAGGGCCAGGCTACAGTCACACTGTATGTTCACAGAAATTGTCATTTCTCTTGTTAAATATTAAAACCTGTGTTGTGTCTTGTTTCAGGTGCTTCACGTGGTCAGAGGGGTTTCCTGGGCTGCATGCGGGCTCTTAAAATAAACGGTATCCTTCTGGACCTGGAAGAAAGAGCCCAGATGACTGTGGGGGTGAGTCCAGGCTGTCGGGGTCACTGTGGAAGTTATGGGATGCACTGCAAGAACGGAGGGAAGTGTGTGGAGCAGTATAATGGATACTCATGTGACTGCTCTCACACAGCGTATGATGGACCCTTCTGCACCAACGGTACAAACTGCTGACTTTATAGATATGTATTTTATGTATGAGTATGTTTTAATATGTTCTGTTTTAATATGTTCTGTGCGCGTGTGTGTGTGTGTGTGTGTGTGTGTGCACATGTGTACTTGTGTGTATCAGATGTGGGAGGTTATTTTGAGACAGGAACCCTGGTGCGTTATGACTTCCTGTCAGATGCAGGACCCTCTCTGCAGGAGGAGGACAGAGCTTTACCTGGGGGAGGTGCGTCAGGTGAAGCCAACCTTACCCGGGAGGAGCTGGTGTTCAGCTTCAGTACCTACAGCGCTCCCAGCATCCTCATCTATATCAGCTCCAGAACTCAGGACTCTATGGCTGTGGTGCTCAGACACAACGGTGAGCTACTTTTAATTGAATCATTTCATATGAACGAACGAACGATCGGTTGATCGATCAAGGATCATCTTCATGAAGACATCATGAGGAGGCGCATCCCTTAAAAGAAAAACTAAAAACCACACAAGGGAAGATGAGGAAATAAAACAAAACATCATATCAACAATGTGACACACTATGGTGTTTATGAAAAAAACCTCTGCATAGGGCAGATTTATTAGCCAGAGTAGTAAGTGAGTTTAGGGGGGCATGTATCTGAAGCCATAAGTGTTGTATGCACTTGTGTGAATATCTGAAAAATGAGCCAGAAGAATTGAGTCCCCAAAAACCCGCGCAGCCATAGTCCAGAATATTGATGGTAACTGTTCATTCTGAGCGGCCCTCAGCTTGCTCCAGGAACCAGATCACAGACGGGAGTAAGAGGGGGGAAAAGTGGGGGGCAGACCCTCAGTCGACGTAAGCATCCAGGAAGAATTTAGTCCAACAGCTCAAGGCCATGTAGAAGAGCCAAATCTGTAATCATTTGTTTGGGAACAGAAGAGAATGTTTAGAGCCAGGCAGACAATAACAATTTTCCATCTGCTTTAACGTCTGCTGGTACATCTCAAGGTGGCGAATCCAATCAGACAAATAGTGTGAACAATCTCGCCGAGCCGAACTGTCAGCTTCTCCAAGATCAATTCCATCTGGCCAGCAAAGTCCAGGGACCACAGCTGGCCCGCGACCCTCAGCAGAACCGCTTGTAGACTGAGTCCAGCTCACACAAGGCAAAAGTCTGAGTGCTGAAAGAACGGCAATCCTTCATATTGGTCAGGCAGCCAGGAAATGCCCCGTATAGCCACCGACGTTGTTTTGTAGAACACCAGGAGACCACCAAGCCAATCTGTAGAATCCAGTGATCAGAATCCAAATATATATCCAGAACAGAGCAGAACAGAGGTTTGACATGTCCCCTCATGGAAGAAAACTTTGTTCCAAAAGTTTATTAAGAGACCAGCTAACCAAATCCATAAAAATAAAATATCATAATTTCTGGTTTCGGATGAAAACGTAGAAAAGCTGGGAAGATAAGGGAGGGCAGGAAAGAAGGAAAAAAGCGTCTTACTCCTCCGAGAGCAGAACAGCAGGGAAAACAAATAAATAAATAAAAAGTAATAGTAGTACTAAGGCAACCAAAAATGCATGTGAATAATAATTGTATTTTCAGGTGTTTAAAAATAATAACTCAACCAACATTGATCCTAAGTTAAGTAGGCCTAACAGTAATTTTTGGAGGGATTTGACCCTCCAGCCCTGAAGCCTGACAGAGTGTCCTCTGAGGACTCTGGACCACCTGATGTCTCTGAGTTATTTGTTGCTGTTTACATCACAATAAAAAGGGCTCTTTTATAAACGTGTGGACTGTCTGTGTGTAGGCACTCTCCAGATTCGCTACAGTCTCGGGGGGCTAACAGAACCGTACACCATTGATGTTGACCATCGTAACATGGCAAATGGACAGCCACACTTTGTCAACATAACAAGGAACTACAGGGAGATCCGACTACAGGTGAGTTCCTTCAGTCATTGTGGCAGAATCCAGATGTTAGCAGTGAACAAGCAGTACAATGTCTCTGACCAAATTCAAGTACCTGATGTGTGTTTAAAGTAGAACAAATATCCGTTAAATAGGTTATGAATGTCTGCTGCAGTAGCCTGCTAAAAACCAGACCCTGTCCTTCACTTTGCTTCGTACAGAGGGTCTGGACTCGCGGCCATAGAGAGGTGATTCCTGCTGGAGGCGTGGCCTCTGCTGAAGTGTGTGTGTGCGTGTATGTATATGTTGCTGTGAAGGAGGCTAAGCTAAGAAGCTAACCGGAAATCACGTGCGCTGAAAACAACCCTACTGAGAGGAGAAATACACCGAGCCAAACAAGACGAGTGTAAATGAGAGCTGCTGCTTTGTCAGACAAATTTATTTTAATTTGGAAGCCTTATCAACACAGACTGGCTTCATTCACTTCCTCCACTGCCATTGCTAACTAACTAGCAGACACTGCGCAGAAAATTGACGTCGTTCAAAACTCCACCTTCTGTTTGCTGATTGGCCCAGGTAAAATAAACTACAAGCAGACACTGCGCAGAAAATCGACATTCTGTTCTCTGATTGGCCCGGCTAAAAATCTGCCAGTGAAATCCTTGTCAATGGGAGAAATGCCAGACAGAGCAGAGAAGGGAAACTAGAATTGAGCTGCATAGGAAGGCAAGGACCAGGCTACTGCTGCAGGGGACTGAGAAGAAGACTGAAGTTATATTTTTGGACTCTAAACACCAAACCAAGTCATCACAAATCTAGGGGTCAAAGTGGACAGTGAGCTTAGATTTGATAAGCAAATAAGAGCAGTTGTGAAATCCAGCTTTTTTCATTTAAGGCAGCTGGCTAAAGTCAAGCCCATTCTTTCTAGAAAGAACTTTGAGGCAGTAATCCACTCCTTCATCACCACTTTGTAAGACTACTGTAATGGACTTTATTTGGGGGTCAGTGCTTCCTCTGTTGCTCACCTCCAGAGGGTCCAAAATGTTCCCACGTCTTTTAACTGGCACAAAAGAGCATGAGCACATTCCCCCTGTTTTAGCCTCTCTGCACAGGTTGCCTGTACATTTTAAGATTCAAGTTTTTATTTGTTTTTAAAGCAATAATGATCTTGCCCCACTCTACCTCACTGAACTGCTGCACCCCTACACCTCCTCCTCCCGTTCTCTCAGGTCAGCAGACCAGCTGCTCCTGAGAATCCCAAACACCAAACGTAAGCTTCTAGGGGAAGTGCATTCTCCACTGCTGTGGAACAACCTGCCTTTGGGCATCAGACAGGCCACTTCTCTGACAGCAAAAAACATTACTTAAAACCTATCTCTTTTCTTTGGCTTTTAGCACCATCTGAGATGTTGACTTTTAGTTTGATTTGAGTTTATTAGGGAGTCATATTGTTTTTGTACTGTTTTTTTTTTCAGTGATTTTTGGTCAAAAGTAGCACAAAAACAGCTGCACTGGTCAACATGAAATTTGGCAGGACTGTAGAAAAGTCTGACCTACACTGCGCCAGCCAACGGTTTTACGATAGACCCCATATTTGAGGAGGGGGCTCCTTTCAAAGAGGGGGTGTCTGGACATGCAAAAATGCTTATAACTCAGAAACTGTTCCACATAGGAGCTTCAGATTTCTTTTGTTGTTTAGCTCTGATGAAGCTCTATCCATCAGGCCCACCAATCAGTGCCCCCACCCCCCCAGACCCCCAATTTCAAAAACTATGAAACATAGCTTCAGATTTTCGTTGGTTGTTTAGCTGATAAGGGGCTATTCATCAGGTTAACCAATGCCCCCCCACCCCCACCAAGTAAATGGTAAATGATTTGAACTTATATAGCCCCTTATCAAGTCTACAAAAATATCTAACACATGCAGGACAGTGGGTCACCAGGACCAGGGTTATAGACCTCTGTTCTAGGGGTTTAGTTGGAAAAAATAAACTGAAGATTTGCAGCTAAACTTGTCTTTTGTCATCTTTCCTCAGCTTGACCACTACCCTTTGTCTACATACATGTTGCCCGACGCTTCTGACACACAGTTCAACATGGTCAAAAGTATCTTTCTAGGAAAGGTTTTTGGTAAGTTTAGACAAAGAGAAATGATGTTCATTGATTCAGATCCTCTCCAGATGTTTTATGTACAGTTGTGGTGAAAAGTTTACATACACTTGTAAAGAAACATAATGTTATGGCTGTCTTGAG
>NW_013952652.1:752827-758652 GCF_001266775.1 Austrofundulus limnaeus | reverse complement strand
TTGTCCCCAAATGTAGGATTTTTGTCTTAAAATTGCCCCCAAATGTCACCAAAGCTGAACCCACACACAGATGTTTGTTCTTAAACCCTGTGGGGACCGTGCATCGACTTCCATTCATTTTTTTAGATTTATAGTCTAACCCTGACCATTTACCATAAAATTAACCTCACAGGTACCTACCTGACCCTAAAACTAACCTAAACCTTGGTCCTAAGCCTAACCCCACACCCGTAATTTGCATTTGGACCCGTGGGAACTGGGCATTGGTCCCCACAATGCACTTCGGTCCCCACGAGGCTGCTTTTTTTGGGGGGAAATTGTCCCCACGATGTAGAAAAACCAAGGCCACAAACACACGTGCCATGTTTACATGGACATAATTGGTCGGAATAAACAAACAGAATAAAAATACATCATATAAATGCCCCAATTGGAATACTCTGATCTGAATTTGAATTTTGCACATGTAAATGTGCATGTAAGTAAAGTAAAAATCTTTTGTCTCCCTTGCAAGAGAAGTTTTGCTTGGTACTTGAACACTGCTGCACCAACTAGCATTAAAATACTAGATATAAAAATGTGCGTTGCAATTCAAATGAAAACCAAGTTTGGCTTGTTTTGTTTTGTTTTACAGTTGGAGCTGTTTTCCCCTTCAAAGAGGAAAAACCAAGGGGTGATAATGTGGATCACAACTTTGCTGTAATTGGGGGTAAATAAAGTTTAACAAATCTGCTCTAACTTTCGACAGTAAAGCTTAATATGCACTGTAGTTTTACAAAACTTTATCTTGGGTTAAGTTAAAGTTAATGGGTTAGGGAAATACAGTACATTTAAGACTCAATAGAAGTCAATAAAATATCTTACAGAAACAGCAGCCGAGTGAGGAAATGTGGTCGGTTTGTCCTCCAGCAGTCTAAGCCTATAGCAGCAGAACTAAGGAATAACTCAGGAAACCTAAGTCTAACTATAGGATTTATCAAAAAGGAAAGTCTTCAGTCTAATCTTAAAAGTAAACAGTGTTAGCCTCACGGACAGAAAATTTAATATAAGATTGAGATTGGTTGTTGAGAGCTTTTATGTTAGAAGTAAGATTATAAAATCTAACAATCTGTCCATGAATCCCCTCAGAATGCTTCACATGTTCTAACAGCTGAGGCATAAAACAGTAGCTAATAAATCTTTGTGTTCAGGCATCGTCTCCGCGGTGATGTTCATCGTCCTGTGCATCCTGGTGTTTGTGATCCGACACATGTTCCGTCACAAAGGTTCGTACCACACCAACGAAGCCAAGGGAGCAGAGTCAGCAGATTGTGCCGATGCAGCCATCATCGTCAACGACCCGGCCTTCACCGAAACCATCGATGAGAGCAAAAAGGAGTGGTTCATCTGAAAAGATCAAAAAACACTTTCTTTTTTTCTCAAGCTGAAGGAACTTCATGGAACTTGAAGGATTCATGAGTTTATTTAAAAACTTTGTGCACAATGGAGCAACCTGGATGACTGAGTGGGTTTGGCAGAGCCCATTTGTTCAAGTAATTCTTTTCTTTTTTGATGAACAGTGCTTCAAAGTGACAGCCTTTATAGGACCGTGCCATAAAAATGATCGGCCTTGAACTGAGCTGCTTTTTCTCACGAAAATTTTGGTTCAGTGATTTTTTTATCTAATTTATTACTTCAGTTCATTTAAACATTTACAGGTTTTATTTATATTATTTATGTATTTATTTAAATCTATCTGTAGTTTTTGTCTTAAAATGATGGCATTGATGGTAATGAGGCGTTTATTAATTTTAATAAACCTACATGTTTGTAGCAACGCTGAAATATTTAGACTTTTGAATTTGAGTATGTTTGCCTTCTGTTTGATCAGTAAAGTTCAGGCCTAGTTTTCAGAATGAATATTGTGTAGTTTCTGTAAAGAAATGTAGCCAGGAATTTCTTTGCCAGTTTTGGACCATGCTGCTCTTTTTTAGTATTCTGTCATTTACATATTGGACAGTATTGGTTGGCTCATAAGGTTTGATTTTGACATCACAGTCCTGCTAGCTGAGAATGTTTTCCAGCAGTTGTGGTAAAGTAATACCACTAAATAAGACATATTTCCATAACTGCTCGTTAAGGTCTCCTTCACACAGGATAACATTCACTGACTGGATCACTGCAGTCTTGGAAAACCTTCAGAGTGAAGAAATGCACCCCTCTGCAACACTCTAAATACCCAACATAATGATTTTTCTGCTATTTTCTAAGTACCTGACCCCTGACTGAAGTCCAGATTCACTGACATCATGTTTGCCCCATCTAGTTCCAAAGTCTGCTCTGTTCCTGACTCCTATTCACAAAGCAAGTCACTGTTGGGCCAACATGTTCAGTGTCCCTGCACAGCCTGACTGTCTGCCATGAACACATCAAACAAAGGATCAGGCAGGAGGGGGTTCTAATTGACTACAAGACATTTTTAGCTTCTTTGATCATCACTGCCTCTTTATCTTCACTTAATAAAAATTGACAAAGAATAAATCTGGACCACAAGATACACACACTTAAATCTAGGACCTTAGGACCCACAAAAATGACTTTCATGTCCTTTTCTAACCCTCTGTGGGTTGTGATTTACAGTCTGTTGAAGTGCTCCATGATCATAAGTTTTTTTATCAATCCATTATCTATACCCACTTCATCCTTTCAGGGTCACTGGTGGGGTACACCCTGGACAGGTCGCAAGTCCATCACAGGGACAGAGACAAACAACCATACACTCTCACTCACACCTAGGGACAATTTAGAGTTACCAGTTAACCTAACAGTCAGGAATTGATAAATGGCCCAAATCGTAGGTTTGGGAAAGCTCTCATGTCCCTGGCAATTGCTACAAAATGGTGATGGGACTCCATGATAATGGTCTGTGTGATGTGGCATTGAATTAGAGACCTCTTTGCACTACTTAGACCACTGCCTGGTTCTGAGCAGTCAAAGGAAAAGAATTCTTGGGGAACCCTTTATGGATCCTGAGAAGCTCAGAACACTGAGTGTTTCTAACCTTGTGTCCTTCATCAGAGGGACACCAAGGTTTGAATAAAGACCAGGGGTTCTTTTTTGGGCAGAGCATTGGGCCCACTTATGAGGAGGCCCTCACTCATATGGGTTATTTATCCATCCTCTTTTACCATAAAACATAACCCAACAGTCATGCTCTTGGTCTATAGGAGAAAGCCAGAGTACCTGGAAAAAAGGAAAGAACATGCAAATTCTACCCAGAAAGGTCCCCAGACTGGGATACAATCCGGCGACCGTCTTGTTGAGAGACAAGAGCTCTACCAACTGAGCCACCATGCCAACAGTTTTTCGTTCTGAATATAAAACAGAACCACAGTATTACACACATTTTTGTTTACTTCGTACAAGCCAAAATAATGTGAAGTTAATTGGTAACTCTAAATTGTCCCTAGTTGTGAGTGAGTCTCTCGTAAGTCCATCACAGAGTCAAGTGCCAAGATGGAGATGCAAATGTCTCTTTGCAAGGCCTTTGTGAAATAGGTTAATTATTTAAAAACGTCATGCAAACAGTGAATCTGGTGCCCGAGTGTCAGCAGCATGTTCTCATGGTGATGCTGTTAGACCACGCTCCCCTGGGTATCCCCCGGACAAAACTCCTGTGTCGTCTTGATACAGGCAAACCCGCGGGTGACTCCCGTGTGGCCCGGATCCTGATCGTGGTCTAGATACAAGGTGGTCCTACTTCATATGATGACTAGTGCACCCAGACCCCACATCATGAACATACTGCCACCATGCTCCACTTAGCACCTCAGATACTAACATCAGCACACTGCATTCTGCACCTGAAGGCCTTCCCTGCAAATACCACCACAATGGAGGTATGTGGTCCATCTTGTGTGAAGGAAGACCTAAGAGATGTGACAGCACCCGGTTGTGCCATGTTACCTGGAGTATTACAGGAAGAATGTACTTCACAAACAGGTTTCAGTGAAAACATCAACGGTTGTCAGCAGGTTTTGTGATTAGGACTCGGCTCAGCAGACCTTACTGACAGGACCCCAGGTTAAAGCAACACGTCTGGTTCTTCTTTCAGCTGAGAATCTGAACCACCTTGTTTAATATGTTCTGACCAGAACCAGGGTCCTCCTTGGGGGGATCTGACTACAGCTAAAAAACAGTCTGGTCATTTGAGCTGATGGATGACCAAACAAGTGCCTGTTTATTATTTTTCAGGCTTATGAAACAAGTCTAGACTTAAGACAGATGTGGTCTTTAGATGGACTGAAATGTTCAGATCAAGCTAATCTACAGTCACAGAGTAAAACAAATATCATGCAAAGGTTTTGTTTCACCTAATGTAGCATTCTCTCATGACAGCTTAATAGTTTTGAAAAATAGTTGTTTAATAAGCCTGAAAAATAAAATTGTTTGGCTCATTAGCTTGTAGCTTAGATGGAAACCAGCCTCTTTCTCTACACTCTGTGCTGATGAGTACTACCTGAGTACTACCTGAGTCCTACCTGAGTATGACCATCCCACTGCTGAGCAGGTGTGATGCACTGCTGAAGTGAACTGCAGCTTGAACAGACTCAGCAGGTTTATCAGGGGAAGGTTTCTGGAAGCAGAATGTTGATCATTAAACTGAACAGTAGCTGACTTCTGACCTTTGATTGTATTGCGTTTGTGTTTGTTTGTTTGTCTGTTGTAAAAGCATGCTGTTTTACACTGAATGATAAAAAGCTTTGTTTGATGAGCCTCTGTAGGATCATGCTCTTTGTCTTCAGGCTGTCTGGATAAATGTTGCCAAGCTTTTCTCTACGATTTGGTTGTTTCTGTCTTTTTCTGATTTCTATCTCCATTTCTCTCCATCTAAAAGAAACAAACAGGTTAACATATTGAGACACAGTTGCCTTGTTTTTAGCAGTTAGTGTTAGACTGTTAGGTGTGCCTCCCTTTATTTAAGAATCAAAAGTAATGGGATGAACGAGCAATTATAAATAAACTAACTTTTTAATATTTGGTTCCTCTGAAGTCAGCCCTAGCCCAACCTCTGGCCTCTGGAATACAGACATCAGAAGACTCTGGGTTTCATCCCCGCTGATGTTCTGCCAGACTTCAACTGCAGCTGCCTTCACTTCAGGTTTGCTCTTTGAGCATTTTCCGTCAGTTTACCAGGTAGTCTTCAGCAGGTGAAATTCAGCTCAATAGGATTCAGTTTTAAGGTGGTCACAGCACTGTGGTTTCACTTTACCTTGTTTTGGCAGTCTGCCCAGGATCCTTATCCATCTGCACTGTGATGCTCTGTCCAATGAGTTCTGAATCATCTGGCTGAATATGAGCAGAATTCATCCTGCTGCTTCTGTCAGCATCACATCATCAATTAATACACAAGAACCAGCTCCGCTGGCAGCCACACAGGCCCACACCATGACGCTTTATGCTTCACTGATGAAGTGGTGTGGTTTGGATCAGGAGCATCACGCTGGTGCAGGTTGTCCACAGGATGTTCCAGAACTGGAAAGACTTTTTACATGTTTGAGGACTCTAATTTGGACTTCCTGGTTCTGAGGCTCACCAACAGTGTCCATCCTGTAGGGAAGCCTCTGTTCTTACGCTGGTGTAGTTTTCTCTTGATTGTTGACTTTAACACACACATATACTATGTTTCTCTATCCTTGTGGGGACTTTCCATTGACTTCCAATTTATATTTTGGTAATCTTATATACTAACCCTGACCATTTAACCTAAAATTAACCTCACAGGTTAATTTTAAACCTGCACAACCCTATAACTAACCTAAACTCAATTCACACCTTAGTCCTAA
>NW_013952652.1:746321-749750 GCF_001266775.1 Austrofundulus limnaeus | reverse complement strand
GGCTTTTGTACAAAGTATTAGATAAATTTCAGTAAGCGTGTTCAATACTTTTTCCCTGTGCCATTCCACATTAATTATTACAAATAACTTCATTTCTGGACATTTATGGTTTGATTTCTTTGTATGTATGGATCACTTGGGTTGTTACCAACATCTGGTGAAAATTTCATGTCATTAGCACCTCTAGTAAAATATTTACTGAGAAAAATGTTGACGTGTTCAATACTTATTTCACCCGCTGTACATATAAATACATTCACAGACCACATTAGCTTGAGGGGCTGTGAATCTAGACTCATCAGACCAGACAGGGTTTTTCGCATTGACCGTCAAATTTCAGTGTCTGTGTGAGCTGTAGTCTCAGTTTCTTGTTCTCAGCTGACTTGAGTGGGACCTGCTGTGCTCCTGTGTGTAAATATCTCACAACAGACACATTACAGCTGACTTTTATTTCTTGTCCACAAAAAACTCTGACCTGAAAACCTACAAACATTCAGTGATCAGGACATCAGTTTACTGCTCGTCTTAATTCTGTTAAAACATAAAACTTCCTCAGTAACTTAAAAATTACTTATGAAAAGATTTATTTAGCTAGTAGGAAGAATAAAAACAGATAAAAGAATCATTGTTCAATATCCGAGAAAACAACATGAGCCTGTCTCTAGCTCTCAGACAGGATCAGGTTCCCAAAGTAAGCCGTCACAGTCTTCAGCTTGTTGTTCAGAAAATTCTGCTCCACCTCCACCCTCCCTCCTGGACCTGCCAGGGACACCACCTGGGACAAAGTGGACATGGACACAGTTAGTTGGTTTGTTAAAAAAATATGTGCGGTGCTGTGAAGCAGGGGTCAGGGGAAGTTCACAGGATCAGAAATCAAAGCTGCTAAAGAGACAAAACTGCTAAAACAGGTCCTGATGCAGAACAGCAATAAATAAAGGAATGCATATCACCCCCGCCTTCCAGATCACAGTTTTACACTGAGCTCATTATGATGGAGTCAGGATTCTGTTGTCCCTCATAGTGGCTGTTCAGCAGGACCTGCAGCTACTACCAACCTGAAGTTCAGCTCAGTGTTTGTAAATCTGCCTGGATTCTAGCTTCATGTTTGATAAGGTTGTTAACTCTGGCAGACATTTTTAACTCCAAATGTTAAATAGTTGCAGAGAACTAATAAGAACTTAATATAGTGCTAAAAATATTCCAGTACTTTATGAGATGATAACACAGATTGGGGAAAAAGCAGTATTCTTTAGCTGTGGGTGATAAATTTTCTGTAAAACATTGACGTTCAGAACACACAAACCTGATCCACATCGGCGTTGCGAGGCAGGAAGTAGATGATGTTGTCTGAAATCAGTTTGGCCTGGCTGAAAATCTGAAATGTGTCTTAGATTAAGGATGAAAACGTTTGTTTTAACTAAGATTTAGATTTCAGTTTGAGCAGATTCCATCATTTGAATTCTTTAGTAAAAAAAACAAAACAAAAACAAACAAGATTTATACAGAAGAAAATGTTCAGTTTGAAATTCAGATTGAGTTTATCTAAATCAAACCTGCAAAGGTGTTCTTCATTTGAGATTAATAATCTGAACTTCAAGCTTTCTGTTTCAGGAGGGGTTTATCTATAGATTTGTCTTCAAACATTAAATCAATTTCTTAAAAAACAAAGTAAAGAATTAACCTATATCTGTAAAAGGATATCCATCTGGTTCCATCATGGTCCTGATGTCAAAGACCTCAGCAGACAGGTAGTCCGGTCCTCCCCACGGGGGGGACAGGAAGACCAGGTCACCTTGGAGACTGGGTGCCAGCTGTAGGAAGTCCCCCTGCAGGAAGTCCATTTGATGAGCCACGTTGTACACGGCAGCATTGTGCCGAGCCATGTCCAGCTTCACCGGATCGATGTCCACAGCCAGGACTGGAAGCAGACCAACCAACAGGAAACACTCAAAACTTCAATGTCTTATATAAAAACTCATTTGTGTTTTTTGTGAGAGCTGTGCACACACAGTTTTTTTTATCCTAGTGGGGACTTTGTATGGACTTCCATTAATTTTTGTAACTGCATTTATGCCAGAACCAGACATTTTCCCTAACCCAAACCAATACTAGTCTTTTACTAATGCTAACCATTACTAGTCTATTCCTAATCCTAACCATTACTAGTCTATTCCCAACCCAAGTGGTTAGGGCAGAGGTGCCCAACCAGTCGATCGCGATCGACCGGTAGATCCTCGGCCTGTCAGCTGTTAGAGTCTAACAGCTGACGGGCCGGCCTGGGACATGTCCGCAAGCTCGGTGAGCCTCATTCTAACTCTGGCAGAAGCGGTGGAGGCAGGAGGAGTTTAAACACATTACAGCTCCCTCTGCTTCCCATTTTGTAAATTCTCACAGACGTAGTCTCGCAAGTTTTGGGTGCCGTGAAACCGCACTCCGAACATGATCTCGCAAGACTTTAGGGTCACGTGCTCAAAACATAGCAGAGAGGCGAAAAAAAAATTAACGACAAACGAGCTAACAAGCAAACAAAAACGTATTATTTTCACCAGGAGTGGGAAGAGGACTCATATGTAATTCGAGCGCTGCCTTGTCCAAAAAGGATAAGGTGAAACAGCATTTCTTTCAAAACAATGCACACGCTACGAGGCGAATTCCCTCCTAAACCAAGCTCAGAATGTTCCGGAGCTGAAGCTTGCAGCTTGGTTTTCACTCGGTCCAACAGGTAAGACTGCTACGATAGCCTCATACCAGGTTAGCTGCATGCTGACTCAACACAAAAAAGGTCTTTCAGCAATGACGAAGTTATGAAAGAAGCGTTTGATGCTGCAGACGTGCTTTTCTGTGATTTTAAAAATAAAAGTGAGATTGTGGCTTCAATAGACGTGCATTTGTCCAGGATGGATGACAATGAGACCAAATTTGTGTCTGTGTCTCAGCTGGACTGCTCTGGAATGAGGTTTTGACTCTGCAAAATGACATTAGGATCAAATCCAGAGCAACAAGTTTTATGGATGGAGACCTGTGTGAGTTTGCTTTTGCTCACATGAAAATCATCAAGTCCAAGAACAGATCCACAAAGACTGATGATCATCTGGAGACCTGCCTGCGCCTCTCATCCACCTCATACTGCCCACCTATGAGACCCTGGCCTCCTCCTCTCTGTGTCAAATGTCCCACTAAGGTAGACATACATTTATTTTTATATAGTTATAGCTTGCATAAAAAAGTTGTGTCCTCTAGACTTGTCACAATGTGTCTGTATGTTGTTTTTTTTTTATTACATTTTAGATCAGACCAGTGTCTTATACACTGACTGGCACCTTTGTGTTATTTATTTATTTTGCAGTTTGGGTGTGCCCTTGATATCTCTACCTAACTGTGTGTGTGTGTGTGTGTGTGTGTGTGTGTGTGTGTGTGTGTGTGTGTGTG
>NW_013952652.1:741898-746221 GCF_001266775.1 Austrofundulus limnaeus | reverse complement strand
TGGGCAGGTTACATTATAAAAATGTTTGTCATAATCATGTCTTGTGATTATCTGACAGGAGTTTTACTTTTAAACTGTAAGTGTATTTAATTTAGTTAGGTTAGTTATGATAGTTTGGTTATGATGTAAATACAATAAAAATTAAACCAAGATTTAGATTAGAATAATTATCATTTTGATCCATACACTGGTAACGTCTGACTGGGCCTCGTGTCACTTTATGTTCAACAAAATGGGCCCCGAGTTCAAAAAGGTTAAGAACCCCTGTAATAGAGTGCTGTGTGAATGGATAAATGAGGATAAATGATTGTAGTGTAAAGTGCTTTGAATATCCTGGTTGGATAGAAAGGTGCTATATAAGAACAGTCCATTTATTATTACCATTTAGTCTATTCCCAATGCTAACCTGAACCAGAACTTAATTCATACCATACCTCTAAACTTAACTAGTGGAGCTGCAAAATAAGTGAGGAACAGGAAAATGTCCTCACTTGTAACCAATGACCTCACTTTATTGGTAAATATTGTAAAAGTGTTCCTTTGTATATAGTATAATAGTGTACACACACACACACACACTTGGCTCACCTCTCTTTCCAGTGAGGGCAAACTGGATGGCATTCCCTCCCACACCACAGAAGGCATCTATTACCAGCTGAGAGCTGGAGAAGATCTGGTCCACCCTGAGGGCGATGTGCTCCGCTATCCTCTCTGGGGTCACAGAGAACCACCCCTCTGAAACACAGAGTCAGGGAGTAACAACAGCAAGCCAAGTCTTCATCCTGCACTGTGCAAACTCACCTCTGTCCAACCTGATGCCTTCATCAAACCGAGAGAAGAGTCTGTAGCGCTGAGCCCAATATTTAGCTAGTTCAGGATCCGCTGCCATCTCTGGGGGAACTGGATGCTTCTTTCTTCTTTTCTTCTTCTTTGGTTTCTTCTTGTGACCTCCACTCAGCTCTACAGTTTTAACATTTTGCATTATTACACCTCAGCAGCCCAATTGTTTACAACGTCATTCCAAGAATTTAAGCTACGGCAGGGATGGGCAATCCTAGTCCTCGAGGGCTGCAGCCCTACAAGTTTTACATTTTTCCCTGCTCCAACTCACCTGATTCAGTCACTTAACTACCTCTCCCAAGTTCTGCAGTATGGAGGACCGACACTGACATAATTAGAAATAAAAGCAGAAATAGAGAAAGGAACCTTTAAATAATTAAACACTTTTAAAATGAACCAAATAAATTAAAAAGGAGAACTTTACCCTGTTTTATCATTTAATTGACCTTCATATTTATTTTTCCAGCTTAGTTCCAATAAATTATATATTTAAATTTTAATGTTTAATATATATTTTAATTTTTTCCCTTTTACTCATACATGCATTTGTGTCTCTTGAATGCTTAAATTGAATTATTTTTATAATTTTGTCCAACAAGTCTTTTTATTTCTATGTGTTGTATGTTTGTGCTGCCGCAGTTTAGCTTAAAGTTTAGTTAAAAATAAATGCACAGATAATGTTTTCCTCCTTGCCTTTGTTTTAAACTAAACTTTAAACATTTAGCTAAACTGAGGCAGCACAAGCCTGCAACACATAGAAATAAAAAGACTTATTGGAAAAAAATATAAAAATAATTAAGTATAAACATTTAAGACACACAAATGCATGTACAAGTAAAATAAAAACAATTAATATACATTTAAAAAAAGTACAATTTAAATTATGTGTTCAAATATATAGACTAATTTGTTGGAACTAACCTGGAAAAATCAATATGAAAGTCAATTAAAATATAAAACAAGAGATAAATTTCTCATTTTTTAATTTAATTGGTGCTTTTAAAGTGTATTTATTTAGTGGTTCATATAGTTCTTTTATTTGTATTTATGTCAGTTTTGGTCCTCCGTACTGCAAGAAGCCTGATAATCATTTACTCATTTACTATATCAGGTGTGTTGGAGCAGAGAAACAAGTAAAACATGCAGGGCTGCGGACCTCCAGGACCACGATTGCCCATGCCTGAGCTACAGTTACCTTCACATGTTTCTGGAGTTTGTAGAGACAGATGCTCGTCTTGCTCCGCCCCCACCTCCTCCTCCTCCACAGAGCCTGTAGTGAAGGCAGTGGTGTGTGAGCTACACTCCCCTGTTGTTTCATCTAAACTGGATTCAGAAGCAGAACTTTCTTCATCCACAGCCTCTTGGTTTTCAGTCTTCACTCTCTTCATGGCCTTGCTCCTCTTCTGTCTTTCTCCTGTGGTAAGACGTTTGTCCTCAGGTATGTGTCCTCCTCCACCCTCACATTGATCAAACTGACTCCTCTCTGCTCCTCTCTTCACCATCTTAAGGAAACTCTGAACCTGGAAAAACAGTAAATGTAGTATTATATTTTATTAATGGAAGTAAAGCTATTTAATGCTCTTTTGTATTTCTGGCTGTTACAGGAGTGAGGAAGTGAACGTATTGTTTTGTTGCAAACTAAAACTTTTCATTAAATAAGAAAGTATAAAATCAGAGGTTTAGACTAAGATAAACACTAAGCCTGAAAGTTACCAGCCTTACAGTCAGTAGAAACTTGTATAAACCTTGTAAAGAGAGGAGCTGGTCTGAGGCAGTGTCACGTCTCCACCATCCTCTGAGAACCTCTTGTGTTTATTAAAACACTTCTTCTTCTGATGCTTTGAAACTTTGGGGACTTTAAAACTCAGGACAGAGTCAAACCTGAGAAAAGAAAACAGAAAAAAGCTTAATTTAAAGCAGCTGTCCCGATATAACACTTCACACACATTCCAACATTAACTTTTTTAAAAAAATTTTTTAAACTTTCTCTTGGTAAACTAAGCAACAGCTGATTAGTACATATAATTTAGCTCTACTACGTACGTCATGCAAATAAACAGATTTTATTTTTATAAAAACAGTATGCACAGAACTAATTGTATGAGTGATTAAATATCTATAAAATCATAAAGAACAATAATTAACAGTAAAAGTTACGGAGTTAACTTTCTAAAGCTACGAGTAGCTGCCAGCTAAAAATCACTGGGGGTAATCACAGTCGCTCCCACTATACGAATGAGATGGACACCGCAGGGGGCATTCCAGTTTAAATTTACGAATGGGAGCAAGGAAATTTCCACTTCCCAGTGCTGCTGGAACGCACCACGAATCCTAGAATGAGATTATTAGTTTGGTTAGTACCTACTCTAACCTCCCTGTGTTGGACCGGGACAAGCTTCCTCCTTGTGAGTTTTGGAAATCTCACAATAAAGACGGTTAGAGTTCTTAGGTTGGTAGGGACACTGAAACCCTGTATTTTTTCAGCACTGGTACCACGTAATTAATTTTGATCGAATCGATGAGCTCCAGCCTTAACGGTTTTGTTAACAATGCTGAAATAGTGGAATGACTAATACGGACACGAGGCACGCTGCATTGTTCAGAAAAAATTAGCTTTCTTTTCCTCTCTGTCTGCTTCTCCTGTTGTCAGACTCAGCATGAAGGGGAGGAGCTGCTAACGACACAGGACTCCAGCAGGACTCGCATGAGCTGAAAAGGCATTTTATTTATGGAAAGAAGCAACGTTCTAAAACTAAAGTATCAACGGAGTTAGGCCTGTCACGATAACAAATTTTGCTGGGCGATTAATTGTCTCAAAAATTATTGCGATAAGCGATAATATTGCCTGGTGACCRTTTTACAACTAATAATTATAAAAGCATAATATGTAAGTGTAATAAATCAATAAACTTTAATTTTTTAAAGAATGTTTAACAAAGTGGACTCTCAGTCTCTAACAAAAAATGAATGAACTTGAATAAAAAAAAGAACAACAAAATGTAAATTAAAAACCACGCACAACTAAAACAATAAATAAACAATATTAAAGAGCAGCATCTCTTTAGAGATGAAGCAAACTACACAGCCTGGTGAGGACCCACTGTTTCTAATGGGGACATAAGCTCAGTTCACATCCCATGTAAAGTTTAGGCTAGGTTTAGGGTCAAATGGTGATAGAAAATACTGGTAAATGAATGAAAGTCAATGCAAAGTCCCCATGAGGATAGAAGAACAAACGTGTCTATGTGTGTGTGTGTGTGTGAGGAGGGGACAGTCAGGAGACAAGCAGATCTCTGCGGGGGAGGAAATCAGACAGTTCAGAGGTTTCCTCATGAGTTGTTTGGACAGCTACAGGTTTTTTGGGTGTTTTGTTAAAACACAGATGGTGCGTTTAAGTTTCCTGTTATTTTTGGGAGCTACAGGTAAAGTCTTGACGAGTTTGTCGCGGGTCTGGGGGAGTTTCAGCCCCCACCCCTTCTCCTC
>NW_013952652.1:739292-741888 GCF_001266775.1 Austrofundulus limnaeus | reverse complement strand
GTTTAGGCTAGGTTTAGGGTCAAATGGTGATAAAAATACTGGTAAATGAATGAAAGTCAATGCCAAGTCCCCATGAGGATAGAAGAACAAACGTGTCTGTGTGTGTGTGAGGAGGGGACAGTCAGAGGAGACAAGCAGAGCGCTGCGGGGGAGGAAATCAGACAAACAGTTCAGAGTTTTCCTCATGAGTTGTTGGGACAGCTACAGGTTTTTTGGGTGTTTTGTTAAAACACAGATGGTGCGTTTAAGTTTCCTGTTATTTTTGGGAGCTACAGGTAAAGTCTTGACGAGTTTGTCGCGGGTCTGGGGGAGTTTCAGCCCCCACCCCTTCTCCTCCTCTCTCTCTCTCTCTGTGTCTCCCCGCAGCAAATTTCAGGCTCTGTAAATGCTCCGACACTGCAGCAGCCGCGTTCTGCTCTGAAATGTTTCTTTAGTTTGTTATTGCTACGAGCTCTCATGCTAAAGTGAGAGTTCACTCCTCCCACACTAAGAAAACAGCAGGGGAGGAGTCAGCTGAGCTCCTGTGCAGCGGAGCACAGAGAGGGARAGAGACGAAGTAAACAAACAAGCAGGAAAATGAAACTTATCGTCCTTATTTTTTTTTACCAACCTCAAAATAACTTATCGTGCAATTAATTGATTTATTGACTATCGCGACAGGCCTAAATGGAGTAACTTTTAGGATCAATATGGTCAACAACCGCTCAACATTACTATTGTATTTTTCTGTGGATTCTCAGTCATCCAGGACATGGAAAATTAAAAGAAAAAAAACTAGAAGCAACTGGATTTCTGTTCTGTAGCTGAAGACGTGTTGAGCTACAGGATTTACACTGGACTAACTCGAGGTTAGTGTCTTTATCGATCACCCCCACCTCTCTCATGTAAAACAACATGAACGTTCAGACTTCAGTCGCTTTGAAAAACATCAGATACGTATCAGATTCATACTAAAAAGACCTGGGTCAGATTTGAAATAACAAAAAATCGTATTTGTCATGTTCAGACTGTCATGACAAAATCCAACGTCATCTCCTGATGTGAAGTTTATGCAACGCAAGTTAAAATTGCATGTACAAATAAAATGAAGTGGTTGTTCTACATTGTTCTAAAATAAAAGCATTGCATAGTCATAGTGTGTTTTTGGTTCTATTCTCATAGAAAGTATAGATAAAAGAAATTAAATAAGTCAATACTGGATCAATAAGCAATATCCATTAGAGTAGTACGGACAAAATGTTAACAACAAATCCCTCTAGGTTGGATCTGCATCCCGAGTCCTTTCCTCCTCAGAGTACACCAGACTTTAAACTCACATAAAAAACAAAGAAAGAAATTGATATGACTTACTGTGGGTGCAGGTTGTGTTTAAGACCCAGTTTAGTCCAAACTGACCCAGGTGTAGGCTGTGGACTCTCTTCCACATCCAGCTCATGCCTGCAAGTACACAATACTGTTTCAGAAAACATTCGGTTTCCTCACACACAGGAACAAAGAGTGGATTTATTAAAGAAATGTGTGTGTCTGGATTTTTGGCACTAACATTTGTCCAGATTATAAATGTAAAGGAGAAACAAAATGTTTGAGACGGGACAAAATGAGCTCCTGGGTCCAGGAGATGAGACACGAAGGGATTTTCAGAATAAAGGTTTTGCCTTGTGTTTGATATGTCGAGTCTGTTAGAGCAGTGACATGTGACCTTCTGAAGAGTCCGGCTCAGTTTCAGAGCACACAAATTTAAAGACCAACCTTTTTATTATTTTATGTTAAAAACATATTAATTTGTCATGTTTTTCAAATGTCTTACAGCAAAATAATCACACATAAAACTATCTCAACTCAAAACATCTCATCAATCAAACTGACTTCGTGATTATTTTTTATTTAAAAAACTTATTTCTTATGTTTTCCTTTTAAACCATTTTTTGCTTCTATTGAAAACATTTTACCAGAGCCCATCAAAACAGCTCAAATATCTCTCAATGAATGTTGTGTATGTGTGTAATATTTCTCAATGAACTGTATTGTTGTGTCTCAGCAGGACTAACCTGTTTATTAAGGAAATGAAATGACTGCATGTTGGTGTGAAGTACTGTTATATTTGAACAGCCAGAACAGCCTGTGTATATGTACAACTCACCTGCTTTTGACTTTAAAACAACCTTTTGGTGGTTTATCATCATCTTCATCATCGTCATCACTGTCCCGCTCTAAGGTTCTGGTCTTTGAGCTGCACTGCTGGGCAGGAAGGTGAGCAGCCTGCTGAGAATCTGAGTGAAGTCAAATAAAAGTTACTTTTGGTTTAGAGTTGCTTTGATAACAGCTGTGCTCTTAGGAACTAGGGGTGTAAGAAAATATCGATACACTGAAATATCGTGATATTTCATTTCCCGATACTGTATCGATATTCTAAAGCCCTGTATCGATTTTTTTATTAAGCTTTAAAATGTCAACTTTCCTGCCAGCCGTTCATTTTTATGTTGTAGTTCAGCCTCTGACCACTAGTTGGCAGCAGTGAGCCAGCCATTTGGCTCCTCTTGTTACGGCCGGCTCAGTGCCCGCAACATAAATGAGAACACGACACAAGAGGAAATGG
>NW_013952652.1:737659-739282 GCF_001266775.1 Austrofundulus limnaeus | reverse complement strand
TATCAGGATATATCGTATCGTGACTCCTCTGTCATGATATGTATCGTATCGCCAAATTCCTGCCAATACACAGCCCTACAACAAACTAGGTTTTACTAACCTCTACACGTTAGTAATGACATCATTAAGAAGCTACAGTAAGGGTGAACTGTTGCACACTGTTCTGAATGTGTATACTGTAGGTGGTGGAGTGAATGTGGGGTAACAGTCCCATTACACAACCAGAAGCTAGTCTACACATTCAGCTGTCCTTCACCACAAATCAAAAGAAGAAGATAATATTTTTACTCATGTCTACGTTCACATGTCTGTCTGTTGGCAAAATAGCTCAGAAACCACCTGAGGTGGGTAGAGTACCCCAAATTTTTTCTCAAGCAAGAGTAGCACCACTTCAACATATTTTTACTCAAGTGAAAGTAAAAAGTAGCCATCTGAGAACTGACTTAAGAGTAAAAAAGTATTTGGTAAAAAGGCTATTCAAGTACTGAATAACTGATCACGACATCAATCATATATTTAAAAATTGCATCATCAGATGGACTAAAAATATAAAGACAGGTGGAACTTTCAGAATGAAAATAATTCATATAAATAACACAATAAATTCAGGCAAAATAAACATTTTTCCAAATCAGTTTCTTTCAACATAAAATGTATGAAACTAACACAAACTGCAGGTGTGTCTCTGGTGAATTTTTGGTGAAAACAAGTTTGTTCTTTATTCAGTGAAGTTACTCACAGTAGGTAGAGTATCCAGAAATTTTACTCAAGTAAAATAATAATATAATCATAATAAAATTACTCAAGTAAAAGTAAAAAGTACAGTGTAGTAAAACTACTCCTAAAAGTACATTTTCCCCCAAAACTTTACTCAAGTAAATGTAACTGAGTAAATGTAACTAGTTACTCCCCAACCCTGCAAACCACTGGACACATTTAAATAAAACCTGCTGAAAATATTCTTTAGACCTGTGTCTACGACTGATGAGTTAACCCAATTCAAGATGGCTGCCATTCAAAGTCAGCAGGAGGGTTAAACAGCAGCAGTATCTACTGGAATCAACCCAGGGTCTCTGTTAGCAAAACCCTCATGAACCACTGGGCAGACTAATAACTCGCAGAAAGTAATCATTAGATACTTATTGACTTATTTAAGAAAGCTGGTTTGGATTCAGGAGCTCTGGACAAACAGTCTTAAATCCAACCCTCCACAGCTTCAAATATAAGAACATCTGGACAGAAATAATCTGTTGGGTTTAGATTTCATCAAAGCACAGACTTACTTTGCTTCTGTCGTGAAAGTGGCTGGTAGAGATACTCTACATTCCTGTAAAGAACACCAGGCCTGTAGTATTTTATAATTAGTCAGCATGTGTAAAATCAGTGGTGATGCACATGTACCTGTTTGGTTAGAAGTGCCGTGTTGTGAAGTTCCAGCAGGTGTTTGCTGATCAGTGGCACTGTCTGAAGGTTCCTCTGATCCACCGAGCCTTCCCTCAGCAGACACACTCACTAGGCCTGTCACGATAACAAATTTTGCTGGRCGATTAATTGTCTCAAAATTTATTGCGATAAACAATAATATTGCCTGGTGACCGTTTTACAACTAATAATTATAAAAGC
>NW_013952652.1:735372-736659 GCF_001266775.1 Austrofundulus limnaeus | reverse complement strand
AACTAGCTCTCACGCTAAAGCGAGAGTTCGCTCCTCCCACACTAAGAAAACAGGAGGGGAGGGGTCAGCTGCAGGAGCTCTTCACAGGAGCTCATCCTGTGCAGCGGAACAGAGAGACGAAGTAAACAAACAAGCAGGAAAATGAAACTTATCGGCGTCTTTTTTTTTACCGACCTCAAAAAAAGTTATCGTGCGATTAATTGATTTATTGACTATCGCGACAGGCCTAACACTCACACAGTCTTTGTGTGGCTGGGAATCCACACAGCAGCTTTGTCCCAACAGCTCACTCAAAACATCAACTTTGTTTCCTGCTTCTCGGTCCTCAGCTCCCGTCTCACCTTCAGGAGTCTCCGTCACCTCTAATGGGTCTTGTCCGCCGGTGTTCCCCTCAGAGCCAGGCCGGTCAGCAGTCCAGCCCTGAGAGGCCCAGTAGGAGTAAGACTCCCAGTATGAGTAGTAGGTGTCTGTAGAATGTTTCTCCCACATCAGCTTTGTATCGGGGTGATCCCAAGGAGCGGGAACCGTTCCAGGGGGGTCTGTAGACACCTCTGTGGTCTCTGGGTGCTTCTCCAGCCAGCTGCTCCACAACAGAGCTTCTCCATGTTCAGCTGTTTTAGTTAGAAGGGAACAAAGATACACACCATCAGCAACTTTTGGTACGCTGACAGTTAATTTTTTTTAACATGATAACCCTGTAAGGCCCACTGCTGCAAAATTACATCATCACTTTTAGCTGTAGCAAAAACAAACCTGCAAAAGTATTTTTCTTGTTAGATCATATCTACAGAGTGATTAAAGAGACCTAATATGCAAAATTAGCTTTTTTCAGGTTTTGTACTTTCTGTACTGCTTCTACTAACAGTCTAAGCACCAAAGAAATGCACTCAGAGGTATTGCAACTATAAGTAATTTTTTGTGTGTCTTGAAATAACCTGTTTTCAAACACCAACCGTTTGTGATGTCACAAACAGCACTCGATATAATCTGCACGATATAAAATTTTCAGTCGATATCAATATTATTATTACTGTTATGGATGATAACTGATATTTACCGATATTACACAAACAAAAATTATCTACATATCTATACATATATGTATATACCATATTTATTCATGTATAATACAATCTCGAGTATAATACGATCATAATTTTTTGAGCTTACAAAGCATAAAAATTTAATTATCAATAACCCGTGTATAATCCCCCCACTTTATGGATGGCTTTTAGGGTTAAATTTCTAGTATTATACATGAATAAATACAGTGTATATATATATATA
>NW_013952652.1:728852-734372 GCF_001266775.1 Austrofundulus limnaeus | reverse complement strand
GCTCTCGGAGGAGCAAGACGCTTTTTCCTTCTCTCCTGCCCTTCCTCATCTTCCCTGCTTTGCTGCGCGGAGACTTCTCTACATTTTTCATCCGAAACTAGAAATTATGATATTTTTATGTTGATGGATTTGGTTAGCTGGCCTCTTAATAAATTTTTGGAACAAAGCTTTTTTTCCATGGGAGGACATGTCAAACTTCTGTTCTGCTCTGTTCTGGATATATATTTGGATTCTGATCACTGGATTCTACAGATTGGCTTGGTGGTCTCCGGGTGTTTCTACATAACAATGTTGGTGGCTATTCAGGCCCTTTCCTGGCTGCCTGACCAATATGAAGGATTGCCAATCTTTCAGCACCCAGACTTTTGCCTTGAGCGAGCTGGACTCTGTCTGAAAGCGGTTCTGCTGAGGGTTAAGGGCCGGCTGTGGTCCCTGGACTTTGCTGGCCAGATGGAATTGATCTTGGAGAAAGCTGATAGCTCGACTCGGCGGGATTGTCCACACTATTTGTCTGATTGGATTCGCCACCTTGAGATGTACCAGCGGACATTAAAGCAGATGGAAAATTGTTATTGTCTGCCTGGCTCAAAACATTCTCTTCTGTTCCCAAACAACTGATTACAGAATCTGGCTCTCTCCTACGTGGCCTTGAGCCGTTGGACTAAATTCTTCCTGGATGCTTACGTCGACTGAGGGTCTGCCCCTCACCTCCCCCACTCTCACTCCCGTCTGTGATCTGGCTCCTGGAGCAAGCTGAAGGCCGCACAGAATGAACAGTTACCATCAATATTCTGGACTATGGCTGCACTGGTTTTGGGGACTCGATTCTTCGGGCTCATTTTTCAGATATTCACACAAGCATACAACACTCATGGCTTCAGATACATGCCCCGCTAAACTCACTTACTCTGGCTAATAAATGTGCTCTATGCAAAGGTTTTTTAATAAACACCATAGTGTGTCACATTGTTGATTTGATGTTTTGTTTTATTTCCTCATATTCCCTTGTGTGGTTTTTAGTTTTTCTTTTAAGGGTTGCACCTCCTCATGATGTTTTCATGATGATGATCCTTGCTCTGTGCAGGGTCTGTGGAAGCATGACCCAGAGTACCTGTTCTCCTATGTTTGTTATGTTCTGTCTTCTTCTGAATGGGTGTTCTGAACTGTAATTTCATTGTGCTCTCTGTACGATGACAACAAAAGGTCTAATTTAATGTAATGTAATGTAATCTAATCTAATCTAATAAACACAATTACACTTGTCATTTTTCGATGCCATAAATAGAACAACAGGTTGTCAAAATCTGGTTGTCTGTAAAAATCTCAATAAAAATATAATTTAATAAGTAGACTGTATTGTTCTGTATACAAAGTTTACTATATAGAAATGTTCTCAGTCAGCAGGTTTCAGGAGCTGCTTGAGTAAAACTTCCTCCTCATCCTCTTCTTTGAAATAGAGAGCAAAAATCAACATCCAACATCATTTTCTGCTTACAGGTCAAACATTTTTATTTAAATAAGAGTACATTGTGTGCATGAACTTATTAAAGTTACACTTTAGTGTTCTTAGGACTAAAGACTTTCTGAGGAAAGAGGTTTTTAAACATCTCTTCTATCATTTTAGTGTTTTCAACTGAGGAGCTTTGATATATTTATTTAAAAAAATTATAGCAGAGGAAAAAAAAAATTTTTTTTACTGACAAGTATCTCCACTAAAATTAGCGTGTAATTTAAAGGCATTGAAACGTCTGGTTAAATTTAGAAAATATTATGATTAACTACAAACATCTGAAGCTGACTCAGAGAACTCTGTGATTTTAGAAAAAAAATAATTTAGTGATTATTAGATTGTCTAAACATGCAACTACTGAATTATTGTTGAATTCATGCACCAACTTAGATCTCTGGCTCGTTAAGTCTTTGTTGTAGTTTGGTCATGTCCAAAGTCCATCACAGAGACACACAAGC
Organism: Austrofundulus limnaeus; assembly: GCF_001266775.1. Lineage (NCBI taxonomy): Eukaryota > Metazoa > Chordata > Actinopteri > Cyprinodontiformes > Rivulidae > Austrofundulus > Austrofundulus limnaeus. The sequence goes on along the minus strand of NW_013952652.1, from coordinate 732,404 downwards.
ATTCAGTGCCTGCATAAAACTGAACAAAAACTAAAGTTTTGTTATAATCTTTGTCTCTCACCCCAGTAGGTGGTCCATCCAGCATCTTGGGTGTGTTCTGCAGTGATCTGTGCATCACGCTCGTCGTTCTCACTTCCATCAACTAGGAAAAAAGAAATCAAATTAAATACTATCTCCACGCTGAGAAAAGTTCCTCAGTGGGGTTAAGGAATGGGGAGCAGAGAGAGAGGAACTTGTTTTATCGTGAACTTTGACAAGTCCTCTCCAGTCTGACCCCTCTCTGGTTCAGGGATGAGACCCCTGCAGAGAGGGTCTAAAAAGATGTTCTGTATTATATGGATGAAAGTCAGATTTCACCTGGGAGCAATTCACCAATTCAGGACAGTTTTAGGGAAAAAATTAATGTAGATGACTAGAAGTTTTACAAATTATGAGAACTTGTAGGCGCGTCTCAATCTGATATCAATTGTGGATATTGGTTTGATATTAGCCAAAAAATGTATATGGGATTATATCGACCTGCATCGAAAATTTCTGATATTAGCACTTTGATACAAGAAATCCATCCAATAGTCCACTCAGGAGCAGTGTTTGGACCCAACATAGAAAACTTAAGTAACCTTGAAAAGTTATTTTACACTTTAAAAGTGTATAATATTACACTGGATTTATTGAGGTACATTGTCAGGGTTTTCTATTTTGTCTTTTATTTATTGTATTTAACTGTACAATATTCTTATGTTGAAGTTAAAAAATGATGTAACCCACTGGTTAGTAATAAATGGGACCAGTCTTTCTCGTACCTACTGTTTACTCTAGATTCCACTCTACAAAAAAAGTAATAAAAGTATAATTCATTCTAATATAGTTTTGGGTTGATATCAGTATTGTATCGGAAGAGAAAAAGTTGTATTGAGACACCTCTAAGGACTTGTGTAACCATTTTACATGTAAAGATTAAAGAGCTGAACTGATGCCTCAGTGCTGTAGCGGTGAGATTATTCAGCAGAGACACATATATTACATCATTATCATGTCATAAACAACTGAAAATGTAGGAAAAAGTTGTACAGAATTATTTTCATGGATGGACCAAAGCATTACAACTTGTTCAAAGACATGAGAAACTGCTGATGAGAACAAGTCGTTTTGGGAATTGCACTAAAGTAACCGAGACAAACTAATACTCAGATTGAACCACACAGGTGGACTCTTCTGAAGGCAGCTGTTTGCACTGGATCTTGGTTCAGATTTCAGAGTAAAGGAGAACATTACCTTTATTGTAAACCTGTAACTCTTCATCATCCTCTTCATCGTTTGATGGTTCTTCCCTGTGGTGAGTGACAGCTGTCCTGTGTGACCTTCTTTCCTGCTCGTAAACAAACACAGAAGCAGGAAGTGTTTTGAAGGAGACCAATTATGGGTCCTAGAAATGTTTATGGTATGTCTGTGGGCTATCCAGACCATGTTCATTCAATTTAATGCACAAAATAATTCTCAGATAATGAAATTTCCCATTTTCCAGTTCTGCCTGCTCTGACTTCCGTTCAGAAGAGCTGTTTATGTTAATGAGCTCTGTTGGTAACGCCCTCCAAAAATCTGTTGACATTAACTCCACCCTCCAAAGCCAGCGTTAGCATGGCTAATAATAGCAGAAGCTCCATTGTACAACCATATGAGACCCTGAGGCAGAGTCGTGGTCGCAGCTTCTTTTTTTCCCTCTCCCTCCTCTGCTCTGCGCTCACTCTGCATGCTGTTATCAGAGCAGGGAGCAGCAGCGGTCAAAATACCTCAGAAACTCGAACAAATAGGCTTTAACAAGGCTTTAATAAGCTAAATAATAGAGGTACATGAGAAAACGTGTTCATAATGAATGAAAATAAATAATTAAATTGTGCCCATGCTGGTCTCAAACCCTGGTCTCCCACTCTCTGGTCCAACACTCTACCCGTTGCCCTATTGGAGGCTTGTTGTGAAATGAGCTGCTCAACAACACCGTGACGGCTTTTTATACTGAGGAGGTGGAGCCTCACCCAGGGGTTGCTAGGTGAGGGGCTGAACGCAGGTTCGGGTGGGTTGTCGTACGGCTTGTGACATCACAAAATGTAGGAAGTATAAAACTTGTCGTTAATATACATTAAAAATACATTTACTTACAGTAAATATGCCCCTGGGTGCATTTTTTTTGGTCCTAGGACTGTTTTTTTTAAGAAGTACATACCCAAAGTTGAGTAAAAAAAAAAACTTTAAAAAGTGAATTTTGCATAACAGTTCCCCTTTAATCACTAACTGGTACCAGGAGCAGCTGGATGCTCCACAGAAACCCTGCTGACAACACAACAGTCTCATTTACCTCTTTCCTCTGAGCAGAGGAGCTGACAAAACACAACGGAAGACCCATTTCAGCCATTAACTGAGATTCTTCATCCAAAACCTCCTCCTCCTCTTCTTCTGACTCTGTCAATTCAGAACATTTTTTATTAAACTCTTTTAGACTTATTTAAAAGTAAGTGAGGAAGACTATTTATGAAGGACACACGTTATTCTTCAGGTTCAGGCCTTCCTTCTAAAAAGTGATCTGTGATCTTATGAGATTTGCCAGGTTAAATAAAGGTTAAATTAAAAACTATAATAAAGATAGAACATGGTGAGGATTTCAGTACCTTGGACTTCAGTGTGTGGTCTGTGAGAGGGAAGCAGTCTGTTATCAGAGCAGTACAACTCTCTGTCTCTGTCCAAAGACAAAAAGAAACACAATGAAGACAGCTCTGAGCACACACACACACAAAATAGTTTATTTTTGTATCCTCGTTGGGATCGTGGATTGACTTCCATTCATTTTCTATAAGTTTATATCCTAACCCTGACCATTTACCCTCAAATTAACCTCACAGGTACCTGACTCTAAAACTAACCTAAACTTAAGTCCCACGTTGGTCCTAAACATAACCCCCCACCCACCCAAAATTAGCATCCGTACCTGCTTTGTTCTGGAAAATGGTTCCCATGATGTAGCAAAAATGTGCCCACACACAAACACACAGCATAAAACCTGTACACACTTTTAAAATATCAGGTTTTATGATGTAAAAAAATACCACCATTATAAATCATTTGTAAACATTACCCTCCTCCCACTTAATGTGTTTCTTGTACAACTCATATGAAAGAACAATTGTCAGAGGGAAATATATGAAAAATATAAAAAGATGCAATAAGCTGGATCTATTAGTCTGTGCACTCTTTAACTAATACAATGTGGAGTTAATTCCAGCTTTTGTTCCTAATAGAGCTGTGTATTGGCAAGAATTTGGCGATACGATACATATCATGACAGAGGAGTCACGATACGATATATCCCGATATATGTATTGCGATACTATAAGCAAGACGATATATCGTGATATATTGCGATTTTTTTTGTCCAAAAATTCTATTAAATAAAAACCTCTTTCAGTGGAAAAAATGAAAAACTAAAATTCATTGCCTCAAAAAATTCTAATATTATAGAGACATACTTTTGATGCATTTAGCTGTGCTCTGCTTTGTATG
>NW_013952652.1:726235-728088 GCF_001266775.1 Austrofundulus limnaeus | reverse complement strand
GCTGGCAGGAAAGTTGACATTTTAAACCTTAATAAAAAATCGATACAGGGCTTTAGAATATCGAAACAGTATCGGGAAATTAAATATCACGATATTTCAGTGTATCGATATTTTCTTACACCCCTAGTTCCTAAGAGCACAGCTGTTATCAAAGCAACTCTAAACCACCTGATATGTTGTAACTAAACATGTTTATTCAATTCAATTCAATTCAAAAATACTTTATTGATCCCAGAGGGAAATTAGGTAATGTATAATCTAAATTATAAGATCATAAATAATTAATATTATATATTACACTGATAATGTAGTCCTTGTGTAGATTATCTGTTACCCTGGGCAAATAGTTTAAGAAAGAAAGCAAACAGACTTTTATTTTGTAGTTGAAATGTTTCCATCCAGAGAACTCTCCAAGCGTTAAAACTTCACTGTTACACAGATAAATTCACCTGCACAATGTTGTCTCCATCTGGCTGCCAGAGATGCTTTGGTCACATGACTGAAGGTATTAATTATTCAAGAAATGACTGCTTAATTCTCCTGGAAGTGTTTTATAGATTCTTGATGCTGAAGGTGAAAACATAACTTGCTCACATGGCAATAATGTGAGACCACAAACGACTTGAACCTGCTGCAGCTACCAGGTCACTAGCTGGCTCTGTCACTTGTTGCATTTCCATAATACATGCACGAGCACAATCACTTCATGCAGTCTACAGAGCACTGTCAAGACTTGGTTACAGAGTAAACCTTCCTGTCAAAATTCATTGATTCATCGATTTCAACAAGTCATCCAGGTCCTGCTTCAGGACCTGGATGACTTGTTGAAAATCGATGAATCGTGAATTCTGCTCTCTAACAGAAAATCACCAAGTAAAATGTCTGAGCATTTGTGACAAGTTCAACGTGTTGGATTCTGCAGCAGGAAAATGATTCAAATCACAGCTGAAAGTATTTTGAGAACAAATTATTTTCAGTTTTGACAAATACAGCAAGTACAGCTAGAGAGCACTAAAGTAAAACCTTGCTTTACTTTGATATAATCATCTATTTAATGACCTGAAAACAGAAGAAATCTGTAGGGGCTTTATTTTCAATAAAACTGATATGTGTTATGGTATTTTGATTACATTTTATTCACTGTATTTACCTCCATGACACAGTGTGAATGACAATGAAGTTGAGTTTGAAAGTATAATGTACGTGCGTGTGTTTGTGTGTGTTTGTGTGTGTTTGTGTGTGTTTGTGTGTGTTTGTCCCTCACAGTACGGATGCTCTGGAGCAGCGACAGTGAACCGTTTCTTCCTCGGTGTCTGCTTCCTGTTTCCTGCTGAAGATAATGTCCGCCACCACCATCACTCTGCTCCTCTCCAACATCATGATGACCAGCTGATCCGCTCAGGAATCCCTCTACACACACACAAACACAAACACACACACGTGTGTGTGTGACTGCAGACTCGCGGCTTCTCTTTACAAACGTATTTCCGGGTTTTCAACTGAAGGAAAATTTCTTCTTGGGTTAATTTTGGTAGCTGACAAACAAGACCAGAGCGTTGCCGCCACCATCTGGTGGAATATGTGAACTGTAAATAACTTCATGAATAAAATAATTGATTAAAAAATGTTTATATATGGCTGTTACAGATTAAGTAATAAAGTCTGAGAGCCAGGATGAAGACCCTCAGGGCCCACTGCACAGAAACACTTAAAACACTTGAACTACCCTTTGTCTTTTCAAAATAAAAGTTGCATTAGCATGTATTTATGTACGTACATACATGCATGCATACATACATACATACATACATACATACATACATACATACATACATACATACATACATACATAC
>NW_013952652.1:721589-725235 GCF_001266775.1 Austrofundulus limnaeus | reverse complement strand
GCCCTATGCAGAGGTTTTTTCATAAACACCATAGTGTGTCACAGTGTGGATATAATATGATGTTTTTGCTTTTTTCCTCATCTTCCCTCATGTGTTTTTTTTAGTTTTTCTGTTGTTCTGTTTTTAAGGTAGCGCAACTGTGTTTGCTGCATGACCTGTCTTAACTGCCCCTTCCCCCCTTCCATGAATGTACAGCATCTTGTGAATTTATTTCTGTGAAAGGCGCTATATAAATAAAATTTTACTTACTTACTTACTAACTTACTTACTTACTCACTTATTTACTAACTAAAGGATTCGAAATGTTTGTGAAACCCTGGTCTCGTATGAGCCTGAAGGAGCGATCCACTTTAATCCAGGGAGTAAGATTGTGGAACAGCATAGAAGATGAGGTTAAAAATGCCAGAACCTTGTATATATTGAAGAGAATGATAAAAACTAGTATTCTGAAGAAATATGGAGAAGTATAAGTGAATTCAAGCTAATTGTTGTTTGAGTTGGTGTCTTAAATTTTGTTTTTAGTTCATTTTTAAGTGTGTTGAGTTGTTTTGATTTTTGTTGTATTTTACTTTTCGTTTGAGCACATTTTGGGTATAAAAGGGGTCAGATATTATAAGATTTATTCTTCTGCTGCCTTTAGTTTTATCTGATTTTATTGTGACTGTATGTTTTTTGTACTTTGTTAATTTGTGTTTCAAATGAAATGAATAAAGTGAAGTGAGTTGAGGCTCCTTAGTTCTGTTGATTTGTTCAAGTTTTTATCACAAGTTGTTTTCATGCTCCAAAAAACTGAAGTTGTCAGAAACACCAGAACAGTTCCAGATGTTTAGTCACATCACTCATTTAATTAAAGTAAAGTGAAACACGGCTTGTTCGCCTGCGATTATCAGTGGAACCTTAGTTACCTTTGCCAGTTTCCAGGGGCGCAAAACCTTTGTGACACAGCTGGTGTTACATTGAAATGTGTCCGGGTTAAAGAGCAGCTGGCTGACGTTAGATGTCAGATGTTTGTGTTGTGTTGAATCACAGCGGGAACAGGAAGCTCGTCTGTTTTCTGCTCTAACACTGTGGACCTACAAGGTAATCCTTCAGTTTTCTTTATTTCTAATCTCTCTACTGTGACCTGAGATGTTCACGGTCCTGTCAGCCGGCAGCTCGGTCATTATTTACCTGTTAGTGTTAGTAAAATAACTCATACATCTCAGGACTGACCGCTGAGTGTTAGTGGGGATCGTTGTTATCACCGCCGACACTAGAGGTGATCATGTTTATAGTTTGTTTGTCTTCAGGTATCTGTTTGTTAGCTGAAAATCTTATTATCCACAGGTTGGATTTGAGTTCAACTCATAATTATTACAGATTTACGTTTACAGCTGATTAACCTCTGAAGTCAGACCATTCAAGATGGCCGCCACAACACAGCTACTAACTAACCCTAACCAGAAATGACTCGTTCAGTTCATCTGACAAATACTGAGCTAAAATTTGGTTTATTAGCAGCTCAGACGGACCTCAACACATATTCTGACTGATAACTGACTGTGTAACTGAGCTTTCTTTATCATTTTAAAATGTACTCTTTAGATTCAGTTCTCTGAGCAAAACCACTGGCTGGAATATAATTTAAATAGTCCAGAATGTGCTGTAACAATGGTGTGTGTTCAGATAATCTGATCAATTTATTACTTTAAATTAAACAAAACCATTAAATGAATCTGAAAACCAACAATAAAAAAACTTCATGTTTGTGCTTTCTTTAGACACTCCATGAAGTCTGATCCAGTCCTCCGAGGTCTTTAGACTCACCATGGCTGATGTTGTCCTCTGAAGTCTGTAGATGCAGTCTGATTCGGTTTTCTGAGGTTTGATCTGACTGCAGCCCAGCAGGATGGCAGACAGTGGGAACCAGTCCTGTTTACTGGGATCACAGGACACTGTCTCCTTCATGGTAGGACTTTCTTTAATTAGATTTAAAACAATCAGATGGATCAGGCAGGTTTTATGCCTGTATTTGAAGGGTTTACACTAGTATCTAATGGGTTTGTGTCTGTATCTGTGGTGTTTACACCAGTATCTGATGGAGTTACATCTGTGTCTGACAGGTTTATGCCTGTGTCTGTGAGGTTTACACATGTATCTGTCAGGTTTACACATGTATCTGACAGGTTTACACATGTATCTGTCAGGTTTACACATGTATCTGACAGGTTTACACATGTATCTGACAGGTTTACACATGTATCTGTTGGGGTTTATGCCTGTATCTGTGAGGTTTACACATGTATCTGTGAGGTTTACGCCTGTATCTGTGAGGTTTACCCCTCTACCTGTGAGGTTTATGCCTGTACCTGTGAGGTTTACGCCTGCACCTGTGAGGTTTACGCCTGCACCTGTGAGGTTTACGCCTGCACCTGTGAGGTTTACGCCTGCGCCTGTGAGGTTTACGCCTGCGCCTGTGAGGTTTACGCCTGCGCCTGTGAGGTTTACGCCTGCGCCTGTGAGGTTNGTGAGGTTTACGCCTGCGCCTGTGAGGTTTACGCCTGCGCCTGTGAGGTTTACGCCTGCGCCTGTGAGGTTTACGCCTGCGCCTGTGAGGTTTACACCTGCATCTGTGAGGCTTACGCTTGCGTCTGTGAGGTTTACGCCTGCGTCTGTGAGGTTTACGCCTGCGTCTGTGAGGTTTACGCCTGTACCTGTGAGGTTTACGCCTGTACCTGTGAGGTTTTCACCCATTGAGAGTCCTGCTAATGTGACATAGGTGTTTAGATCATTCTTTAACTGGGACACATACTTGGACTCATTAAAGGACCTGTTTTTTGGGTCTACAGGTGTGTTTGTTTCGTGCCTGGGAAGAATGGGCTGGCCTTGAGCAGGTGGAAGACTACCTGAGTTTTCTGGAGTATCTGTTGTGGGTCTTCACCCCCCTCATTATTGTTTTCATCGTGCCATTCCTCATTGTTATTCTCCTTTACCTCTCCATACTCTTCCTTCATGTCTATAAGGTACGTAAACACCATTTCACTGTATAAACACTGAATTCTAACGTCAAGAATTTTATTGTAATATGCACAACAAACACTGGTTAAACCCCAATCAAAGCTAAAATAAAGAAAGAACTACACATAACTGTTAAACTGGAGTCAAATTTGTGAGTGCTATATACAATCAGCATATAGTTGTTTAATATTGTTATTGTTTGTTTTAGAATGTGCTGATGACACTCTTCAGTTATCTGTGATGACATATTGATGGGATAAATGTGGACAAATGTTTGTAAATGTGATTTGATTCTTGGTTCTGTCAGAGGAAGAATCAGCTGAAGGAGGCGTACTGCAACAACCTGTGGGACGGAGCCAGAAAAACACTGGCCATCCTGTGGGACGGACACGGAGCCATTTGGCACGGTAAGCCCCTTCGTGGCTCAGTGACGGCTCCAACACACTGAAGATGTTGAACTCCTAAAACTACTGGGTTAGTGTCAGTGTTGGGTTTTTTAGGTGAACTACATGATGCTGTACGACTGAAACACAACACAATACAAGGTGACCACCAGCTCTAAAACTGTAATGCTGCGTTCACACCAAACGTGATTTCAGCATCAGGCGCAGCAGGTTTACATACAAAGTCTATGGTGGACGCGCTTCAA
>NW_013952652.1:718059-720589 GCF_001266775.1 Austrofundulus limnaeus | reverse complement strand
CCTGAAAGCGAGCTGTGAGCCTCTACTCTGAATTATCTGGTGAATTAATTATGAATTAATTATCTGATGAACGTGACATGCTCTTGCTCTCTGTAAATAAAACAAAGCCACTTCCTCGTCCGACATTAAACAGAGCCCGACAGAGGAGGGAGGGGCGGGGAGGCTGTTGCCGTGCAGCGCTTCAAGAGCTGACCTGCGTCTGAACTCAAAGTGCACAAGCAACCAACTTGAGCGTTGGCTGCGATTTTGAAGCTGAAATCGCATTCGGTGTGAACGCAGCATGAGAACATTAAAGGAATAGTCTGGACGTTTTTGAACTGATGTTCTGTTGGATAGTTGTGAGACGTTCACATCAGTCAGAGAACAGACTGTAACTTTTCCAGGGTCCTGCAGCTCTGGGGCCCCACGCTCTTTGCAGCTTTGGCCAAAACTAACATGAGATGCAGTTTTTGTTGTTGTTTTTTATACTCACAACAGAAAAGGCTAGCTTTAGCAGTTTTTCTGTCCGTTGGTTTGCAAGTATATGTTTGAAGCTAATACAGTAATGAGGTGGGAGTGAGCAGATCGGTCCAATAATGCAGTTTAAATCTTGTAACTCCACACGTCTTCAGCTACAGAACAGAACAGTTGCTTCATCCTTCTTTTTTAATTTTCCATGTCCTGGATGACTGAGAATCCACAGAAATACATGACAGTAACGTTGTCGGACCGTATCAATACTAAAGTTTGATACTTTACTTCCAGTTCGTTGCTTCATTCTGAAAATAAAAAGCTTCACCGGAGCATCCTGTCAGGTACAGGTTCAGATATGAACCCTGAACGAAACAAACATGTCAGATGATTATTTAATCTGCTCTGATGAACAACTTCAGAATCAGCGTGCTAACATGTAGCATCCATGTTTAGCTAACTGTAAACAAGCAGCTGAATATGACGTCATGTGGGTCACATCAGGGCTGTGTAGAGCTCACACTGGTGTCTGATGGAGGTTGTATTTAAAATATAATCTGACTGTTCACGATAAAAAAATCTGAATTTAGTTTTCAGACCTGCAGGGTGACTGTAGCCACACTGATTAGATCATGCTAGAAGTTTGTTGACCTCTTCAACAATCCAACTTTCAGCAGTATGGTCTTTTCCTCTCTAATCCATCAGGGTTTTATTGGATTACCTGTAAGACCAGTTGCTGAGAATAAATCTGGTGAATTCATTACATAACAATGAAAATTCAAAAAAGTTTTTATTAAATTTGGTACAAACCATATTTCTTGTTTACAATAAAAAATATTTTTTTCATCCTAAATTGTAAAAAAAAATGAAAATGTTCAAATGTACTGTTTTTAGTTGTATAATCTCACCCTGACTGGGCAGAAACCACCCTTTGATCAAACTTTAACTGGCCCGTGGGCCAGCAGTTGATAATCACAGTTGTATGTTTTCCAGCTCTGGAAACATGAAAACCAGATCGTTTTATTGTTTTCCAGATTATAAAACAACTCATATCAGTGTGGAAGATGGCTACATTGGCTAATAAAAAATAAAGAAACTCTTTCATTTAGTTTGTTGCTGTTTGCTCCACTGAATAAGATCTTTGTTACAGCTTGAGTGTTTGTGAGCTGATTGCTGAGAAGAGAGCGTGTAAACGTCCTGACTCAGTCCTGCTGCTAAAATCTCTACAAACAGTTTTTACTCACAGGAATCCAACAAACATGAAACTGGAGGGAAAAAACACAAAAGTAAATTCAGAATATTTCCAGAGTTTATTGTTTAATCAACTGAAATGATCTGTCAGATGAGTCTGCTCGTCACAGTGCTGCTTATTAAACGATAACGTTAGGTGCTCCTTTCAGACAGATTAATCCTCAGTTTGCTCTGTCTGCACAGACTTCATCAGTTACCAGGTAAGAAAAGAAACAAACAGATCAGTGTAGCTCAAAGTTTATTTTTTAAATGTGAGAATGTAGTTTGAATAAGCTCATTTTTAGGTGCGCATATTCTAATAAACATTGGTAAAATAAATATCTTTAAACAGTGTTGTATAAAGTACCACAAAGTGATACTTGAGTAAAAGTACAAGTATCTTACCAAAAAAAAAAATCACTTTGGTAAAAGTTAAAGTCTGCTTTAGGAATATTACTTGAGTATAAGTCTTAAAGTCAGATATTTTTTGTACTTAAGTATTAAAAGTAAAAGTATTGATTTAAAATGAGCAGTTAGATTTTCTGTAAGGACATTTATTAGGAGGTGACCTCCCTATGAAACTGCAGAAAAGACTATATTGTATTAAAAATAATTAATTTATGTTAAATTTAGGATGCAGCTGTTTCAGTTTATATACATATATCAAGGGGCCCAAAACTTTTCTCCAAAATGAAAAGCTCTCCGAGGGCTGTGGCCAAATACAACAATATAATTCATGAAATACAAATAAGTACAGTACTTTTATTTTAATGATTATATCCTGCTGGAGTGTGACATTATTTGTTTGTGTACAAACTAGTACAGTTTCAGAAATTACATTGAATATATA
>NW_013952652.1:716067-717580 GCF_001266775.1 Austrofundulus limnaeus | reverse complement strand
GAAAAAAATGAAATAAAAATAACGATTTTCTATTTTATGCCTTTTTTTTAAATGTAAGAAGTAGAAGTAAAAAGTAGGCTGAAAAAGAATAACTCAAGTAAAGTACTGATGCCCTAAAATTCTACTTTAGTACAGTAACAAAGTATTTGTACTTTGTTACTTTACAACTCTGTCTTTAAGTTAACCATTGTCATGATTTAAAAAAAAGTTTAATACTAAATGCATCATGAGAAGAAGTTCTTCAAAACCCAGTCAGAGCTAACACCTGGTGAGAAGGATGTAACGTTTATTACACTGATTATTACTCCATCATTTCTCAACACAAGATCTTATTTTAAACTCTGACAGGAGGCAGCAGCTGGTATGTGTTCATTTACAGAGTGTTGGGCCTTTAATAATAATTTAATATTTATATAAGCTGTTGCTGCAACACTTTGGATCATCTTGAGGTTTTCTGCGTTTCTTCTTCTTTTTTTCCTTCTTCTTTTTGAGGCGTGGGAGAAAACAGCCTGAATAACACCATATGATGTTTTTAAGTGTCCATGAAATTAAATGTTTGTTGCCGTTCATAAGGCTGCACAATACATCACAAATTTATTGTCTTCGCGAAAGCAGCCTGTGCAAGAGGCATATTGCAAAAAAATTGCGTAAAATGCAGTGAATATTTGGCTCATTTGTTTACATCGATGTGTTTTGTCAGCATCAGTCTGATAAACAAAACGGGCCTGAGATCCTGCATCAAATCAGACTACAGTGGAGAAAATCTCAGACAACTGCAACAAGAGAATTTACAGCTGGAGTTACATTTGTTAACTTTTAGTTAATTTCTTGAACTTATTTTCAGATGTTTTTGTTTATAAAAATCTGATAAATGTTTAATGGGGCGATGTTTTGAAGTCATTTAAAGTGTTTTACCTGCAGTTTTTAAATGTAAAACTGTCATGTTGAAATGAAAAGGATTTATTGTTATTTTGCTCTGAACCCAAAGCAGAAAGACATCAACACTATTTGTTAATTTATCACAAGTCATATCATCATCACAATAATAAGCTCAGGTTTTCTTGATATCGTGCAGCCCTAGTGTTAGATGTATTTCTTTAACACTACTTTAAATGTAAAATGGTGTGAAGGATTAAAAGTAGAAAGCATTTCATGCACAGTTTGCCTCATGCTGCTTGTGCCCTGACTCTTGTTCCAGGGTATGAAGTCCACGGCATGGAGAAGATCCCTGACAAAGGACCGGCTCTGATTGTTTATTACCATGGAGCCATTCCCATTGATTATTACTATTTCCTGGCCAACGTCATCATCCAGAAGGGACGTACCTGCCACTCTGTAGCTGACCACTTCCTCTTCAAGATCCCTGGTAAGTAAGTAAGTAAGTAAGAAGTAAGTAAGTAAGTTAGTTAGTTTGTTAGTTAGTTTTTTAGTTAGTTAGTTAGTTTTTTAGTTAGTTAGTTAGTTTGTTAGTTAGTTAGTTTGTTAGTTAGTTAGTTTGTTAGTTAGTTAGTTT
>NW_013952652.1:712947-715912 GCF_001266775.1 Austrofundulus limnaeus | reverse complement strand
AGTTTTTTAGTTAGTTTGTTAGTTTTTTAGTTTGTTTGTTTGTTTGTTTGTTAGTTTGTTTGTTTGTTAGTTTGTTAGTTAGTTTGTTGGTTTTTTTAGTTAGTTTGTTAGTTTTTTAGTTTGTTTGTTTGTTTGTTTGTTAGTTTGTTTGTTTGTTAGTTTGTTAGTTAGTTTGTTGGTTTTTTTAGTTAGTTTGTTAGTTTTTTAGTTTGTTTGTTTGTTTGTTTGTTAGTTAGTTTGTTTGTTAGTTTGTTAGTTAGTTTGTTGGTTTTTTTAGTTAGTTTGTTAGTTTGTTAGTTAGTTTGTTTGTTAGTTTGTTAGTTAGTTTGTTGGTTTTTTTAGTTAGTTTGTTAGTTTGTTAGTTAGTTAGTTAGTTTGTTTGTTTGTTTGTTAGTTTGTTAGTTAGTTTGTTGGTTTTTTTAGTTAGTTTGTTAGTTTGTTAGTTAGTTAGTTTGTTTGTTTGTTTGTTTGTTAGTTTGTTAGTTTGTTAGTTAGTTTGTTGGTTTTTTTAGTTAGTTTGTTAGTTAGTTTGTCAGTTAGTTTGTTGGTTTGTTAGTTAGTTTGTTAGTTTTTTAGTTAGTTTGTAGTTTGTTAGTTAGTTTGTTAGTTTGTTGGTTTGTTAGTTAGTTTGTTAGTTTGTTAGTTTGTTAGTTTGTTGGTTTGTTAGTTAGTTTGTTAGTTTGTAGTTTGTTAGTTAGTTTGTTAGTTTGTTAGTTTGTTAGTTTGTTGGTTTGTTAGTTTGTTAGTTAGTTTGTTAGTTTGTTAGTTTGTTAGTTAGTTTGTTAGTTTTTTAGTTAGTTTGTTTGTTAGTTTGTTTGTTAGTTTGTTTGTTAGTTAGTTTGTTTGTTTGTTTGTTAGTTTGTTAGTTTGTTTGTTAGTTAGTTAGTCTGTTAGTTAATTTGTTGGTTTTTTTTAGTTTGTTAGTTTGTTAGTTAGTTTGTTGGTTTGTTGGTTTGTTTGTTAGTTTGTTAGTTAGTTTGTTAGTTTGTTAGTTAGTTTGTTGGTTTGTTGGTTTGTTAGTTAGTTTGTTAGTTTGTTAGTTTGTTAGTTAGTTTGTTAGTTTGTTGGTTTGTTAGTTAGTTTGTTTTTATATAGCGCCTTTCACAGAAATAAATTCACAAGGTGCTGTACATTCAGGGAAGGGGGGGTGCGGTTAAGACAGGTCATGCAGCAGACACAGATGCGCTACCTTTAGGCAAACAGAAAAACTAAAAACCATAAGGGAAAATGAGGAAAAAAGCAAAAACATCATATTATATCAACACTGTGACACACTATGGTGTTTATGAAAAAAAAAAACCTCAGCAAAGAGCAAGATTATTAGCCAGAGGAGTAATTGAGATAAGGGGGCCTGAAGAATCCAGTCCCCAAGGCCAGCGCAGCCAAAGTTCAGAATATTGATTGTCAGTTGTTCATTCTGTGGGGCCTCAGCTTCCTCAGGAATCAGATCATGCAGGTGAGGGAGGAGTGGGGAGGAAGGAGGGAGGGGCGAGAGCCATGTAAACATCTTCCAACCAAGAAGGATTTAGCCAACAGATCCAAGGCCTTTGCCGGGGAGATCCAGATTCTCTAATCACTTGTATTGGGAACAGAAAGGACAGGCAGACAACAACAATTTTCCCTCTGCCTTAATGTCTGCTGATACTCTCAAGGTGGCGAATCCAATCAGGCAAAATTGTGTGGACAGATACCACCGAGCCGATTCATCAGCTTTCTCCAAGATGAATTCCATCTGGCCAGCAAAGTCCAGGAACCACAGCCGGCCCGCGGCCCTCCGTAGAACCGCTTGCAGACAGAGTCCAGTTCGCTCAAGGCACAATGTCCGAGTGCTGAAAGAATACAGCCGTCCATCCAGTTGGTCAGTCAGCCAGAAAGTGCAAAGCCACCGACGCTGTTTTGTAGAACACCAGGAGACCACCAGGCCAAACTGTTGAATCCAGTGATTGGAGTCCAAATGTATCCAGAACAGAGAAGAACAGAGGTCCCACCTTTGACATGTCCTCCCACGGAAGAAGAAAAATAAACTTTTTTCCAGAAATTTTATTGAGAATCCAGCTAACCAAGTCCATAAAAATAAAAATATCCATGATTTCTGGTTTCGGATGAAAAATGTAGAGAAGGCTCCAAGCAGCAAAGCAGGGAAAGATAAGGCAGGGCAGGAGAGAAGGGAGAAGAGTCTTACTCCTTCGAGAGCGGAACAAAAAAAAAGTACTCACTGTTCAAACTCGCCACATCACAGGAACTTGTCAACCATTTCAAATAAGGTCAGGAGAGGCTGGCTGCTGGTGCAGCAGCCAGGGAGCGAGACACCCTGCTTTGGTTGTCAGTTCATCACAAAGCCAGGAGTTTTCTACCAATGAGGGCTAGACCAGTGCTTTTATTGTGAAAGTACCTATAAACAGGAAAACGGTGGTGTGACTCATCTTTTGTTCATTAATAAAAATTATTACAAAAGCTAAACCAGATGCTAAAGGTAAAATAATCAAATCAGTAAGTAAAATAAGTAAAACAGATGCTGGAGCACAGCAATAAATAAACTCTAAAAGGACTTTGGTTGTTATGGTTTTCAATGAGTTGCAACATTTTAGACTAGATATAATTCAGTGTGAATGTTCACGAGTCACATTGTTATTACAGTGGGTTTATAAAACTTTATTTTCATAAAGGTGAAATTTATTGGGCGGCTGTGACAGAGTGGTTAGTGGAGTTGTCTTGTAACTGGTGGGTTGCTGGTTCAATTCCCTGTTTCATCCAAATCAGTCGTTGTGTCCTTGGGCAAGACACTACACTCTCCTTGTCTCCTGGTGGTGGTCAGAGGGTCCAATGGCGCTGGTGCATGGCAGCCCCTCTTCTGTTAGTCTGACTTAGAACAGCTGTGGCTACAATGTAGCTTACCACCATCAGGGTACATCTGTGTGTGAAGGAATAAAGCATCTTCCAGTGTCTAGAAAAGACTAATGCATTA
>NW_013952652.1:707579-712895 GCF_001266775.1 Austrofundulus limnaeus | reverse complement strand
GTAGGGTGGGCAGTTCTGTTAGTAGGGTGGGCAGTTCTGTTAGTAGGGTGGTGTGTCATTTTTGGATAATACTTGAGAAAACACTGCATTCATGTGTTTATTTCCATTCAGTTTGATTATTACAGTATGTTTTATAGTTTGTTGAGTAGGGGATGGATAAAGAACCCATAGGAGCGGGGGCCTCGTAAGTGGACCCATTGCTCCATTATTATGGCTGACAACTAATGAAAATGAAAACATTTCGTCATGATAGACTGACATGGTGAGGACTGCTGCTGGAGTACCACAGACTGTTCCAGGATCTGGACCACAACTGTCCAATTCCTCATGTCCGGCCACCCATGAGCCAAAGACATATTCATAGACGTCTTACCTGTCTTACCTGTGCAGAGGACAAAAAGAACCGGACTGTTGCTCAGTGGAAGTCAGTGCATTTCATTAGAAAATGAAGGTCTCAGAGTCTGGGAGAGGAGTGCAGAGGCATGTTGAGCTCTAGCAGGGATAATCAATTCCGGTCCTGGAGGTCCGCAGCCCTGCATGTTTTACTTGTTTCTCTGCTCCAACACACCTGATTTGAATGAACAGATAATTATCAGGCTTCTGCAGAACTTGGAAGAGGTAATTCCTGACTGAATCAGGTGCGTTGGAGCAGGGAAAAAAGTAAAACATGCAGGGCTGCGGACCTCAAGGACCGGAATTGATGACCCCTGGAAGTTTTCACAGTCACTGATGGTTTGGGGTGCCATGTCATCTGCTGGTGTTGGTTCACTGGCTTTTTTAATCCAGAGCCAGTGTGAGCACTTCATTCTTCCCTCCTCCTACAAGTTTTATGGAGCTGCTGATTCCAGCTGTCCAAAACCTCAGATTATATGAGGCAGTTTAGTATTCAGCTGTAAAACAGTATTATAGTCAGAGTTGCACATAAGCGATGTGCATGCATGATCAAAAAAGAAAATGTGCACCAGATGGAATGTCATAAAGCTCCCTTGCGTACCTAAGATTGTACCTGAGATTGTGAAAACAACAGCTAATGGGGTCGCAAATGTGACCTGATTTCTTAAAAACAAACAAAACAAACAAAAATCCAGCCTCACTGGTTTGACTGGATCGTCGTTCTGTCAGAGGAGGGCAGCCGGGCCCTGATGGATAATGGGTCACATATATGTTCAGAGCGTTGTTATCGAACAGATCTGTCCATCTTTGCGCCTCAGCGCGCGCACGCTGTGAGTCTTTCTGTAATTCACTGTTCGAGTTCTTCTAAACCACATTACCTCTGACAGAAGAACGTTTATTTGCCTCATGTCAAAGCAAAGATGAGTCCGTTTAACGTCACCCCCCAATTCAAAAAAATAAAAATAAAAACTTGCCATATTCTGTGAATGAGTTTTAAATGTTATTTTAATTTATTACAAAGATCCACAAATTTCATTCTTCACAATTTTATCATAACAACAATGTTCTTGATGTGCTAAACATGTTTATATTTAGAATCATACTGTGACACAGCTACTCTGGGATAATGTAATTCAATAAATGATAAAATATGAAGAACAAATCATTTTAAATGATTACATGAGCTGAAACCATCTAAATATAATCATTTTGTATAAAATAGTCTTTTAAAAAATAAATGTATGTTTTAAATTATTTTGCTCTGTGCAAAAGACAGATATTTGCTGCTTGGACTGGAGTGTGGAAAGCTGGTTTAAACAAGGCCGAACTACAGGAGCTGTACATCTCAGGGTCATGTGTAATCTAACACAGTGGTTCCCAAAGTTGGGGTCGGGACACAAAGTGGGGTCCTGAAACATCAAGGTGGGGTCCTGAAACATCAGGGTGGGGTCCTGAAACATCAAGGTGGGGTCCTGAAACATCAAGGTGGGGTCCTGAAAAGGTTTTCTAAATTAATTACATTTTTGCCTTAGTTGCCTAAAATGTATAAATGTAGAATAATAAATATTGTTACTACGCCCAAGTTTAGTTGACCTGATACAAATGTTTATCATCCAAAAATAGTTGGGGGCACAGGTCTCTGCTACTGTTATTTTGTGGGTCAGAAGCTGAAAAGTTTGGGAAACACTGCACTTCAGAAATCAATTTAAAGGGTAATAAAATAATTGGTGATGTAAYATTTTCCCTATAATTATTACAAAAACACAAAATAAGTATAAATAAGTATTTATATTTGTGTAGTCTTTGTTTTTAGGGTTATTAACAAAGTTTGTGTACTCAGACCAGTAACATTTGGGGTCACAAGTTTTTGCCATGAGTATTTTGTGGGTCAGAAGATAAAAAGTTTGGGAACCTCTGATCTAACAGACATTTAAACATGAAATGTTCTGTTTGAGATGACATATGACCATGGGTCAGCCCATTGGACACTTAGGTAGTTTACAAAATTTATGCAGAGTAAAAAAATAAATAAATAAAAAAAACTAATTTGTCATGATGTCCAGAGACATTGCCAACTGATAGGTGTCATAAAACAGAACAGAGTGATAATAAATGCCCAGACACCCCTCTGGAAAAATGTGTTGAATGAGTGAAGGAAAATATGAGCACCAAGCAACAACCCCAGGTTCTCCCCTGAGAACCAGACCAGAAATGTTATGTGCAACCCTGATTATAGTCACCTCAGCAGATGAACATGTTCTTGCAGGTTTCAAGCTGCTGCTGGAGGTGTTCAGTGTGATCCACGGTCCTCAGGAGGAGTGTGTGCGGGCTCTGAAGAACGGTCACCTCCTGGGGATTTCTCCTGGAGGAGTACGGGAAGCTCTGTTCAGTGATGAGACCTACCCTCTTCTGTGGGGCAAACGCAGAGGCTTTGCACAGGTGGCCATTGATTCTCAAGTGGTACGTGCCTTCTCCTTTCTCTTTTTTATACATCAAAAATCATGCTGGTAACAAAAGATAATAAACTGAAACTGAGTTGAAGCTAAACACTCGAAAAAAGACGAACATTAGCTAAAACAAAACTAAAAGTTAGAAGTAAAAAAAATAGCTGATAAAAGTAGCACAAAGCTACCTAACCACTAAAGTTGCAAAATGCTAGCCAAAAATCCATTCTCGTGGCTCCCACTGAACACTTTAAATAATAAATGAAAGTTATTAGCACAGATCTGTCACAGTTTACTTGTCCTGTCCAGTTGTGAATAAATCATTCGTTTTTCTTTTATGTGTCTGGCTGTGTTGTAGTTGTGTATAAACGTCTAAAAGCACAACAGCTCAGATAACCTGTCTGGTTTCTCTCCCACATTTAAAGAATAATCCCCTTTTATATGAACCTTCATCACTTCCTACAACCTGGAGGATGAAAGAAAGAAATGAAGTCATTGTCTATGAGCCGACGTGTCACACGACCATGGCTATTTATTAACAGACTTCTGGAAACGATTATTCATGAAGAGTGTAAGAATTGCTTACACTCTTATAACAAAAGTTATAAGGAAATTATCACAGATTCTCTTCTTTTTAATGGAACTTGTAACTTCCCGGTGTACGTCAGAAGACCACACAAATAAGACAGACTTTAGTCAGCGAATTCAAGTTGATCTAGCAATAAACAAGATCATTTATTTACAGAATCAAAATAAATCACTGATGTACAGCTTGTTGTGTATAATTAAATTTTCTATAAAAGTTTAGATCGAGAACAGTCAACGTGCGTCCACATTAATTACTCATCAATCTGACAACTTTAACAGAGAACAGCAAACCTCAGGTTTTAGATGTTAAATAACCCAGAATGTTTGAAGGTACGTTTAACTTGTGCTGCATTCCAGTAGTCCTGGGAAGTGGTAATTTAACTGGAATACCTCCTCCAGTGGTAATATTCCACTCGTAAAGTGGAAGAAATGAAACTGCCTCCCGTTTTGATTTCAAGATGGCGGCTACTCACAGCTTTAGAAAGTTAACTCCGTAACTTTTACCATTAATTATCTTGATTAATTTTTTGTGCATGTTTAATCACTCGCACAAGTAGTGTGTTTTCTGTGCAATGCTGTACCTATTAAAATCAGTGCTTATTTGCATGATACGTATTAGAGCTCTCTTTTTGTCATTGTTTATATTATAGCAGTGTTGTAGCCAGGTTAGCGGCATCAATACAATCGCCTGTCGGCTAACTGGAATGCAGTTTCATGTGGTTTGTTGGGAAATGATGTCACTACCATTTACCAGTTCCAGGAATATGATGTTAGACTGGCCAGGCAGATAGTTTAAGAGACAGAGTGAAAGGAGGATGTTAGCCCTAACTTCTTAGCTTATCAATATGTGAGGAACCAGAACGAGCACTTGCGACAGCCAGACGCCGGAATGCTTATCAAACATCACGGCAGGGGTCAGGCATTTTAGGAAGTTTCACTCAGGTCAGCATAAGAGTCCAGTCAGGTATCCTTACTTCCAGTAAAAGTTCCAGTGTGTTGATTTACGTCTCCGGAAGTCTGCCTCATTCTGAACAGAGAGTCAAAGCCGATCAGGTCTTCTTTTCAAAATAAAAGACTTCTCAACAGAAGTTTCAAAACAAAACTTAGTGGAGCTTCAAAGCTGGGTGTTTTGGTCACGATTAATGATACCGTGAACTTGTGGCAAAGATCTGGGGTCAGATTTATAAAGGATTGCGTGGAAACCATACTAAAAATGAACGTACGGCCAAAAGAAGAAAATGGCGTACGCCAAAAAAATTCAGATTTATAAAACCGTGCGTACGCATGCTTCACCACATTTTCCCTTTATAAACCACAGCTGTGCATCATAATTTGCGCATAAGGTCCCACCTCAGGTTCAACCCTCTACACGCCCACACTCAACCATAAACAGTCAATGCAAAGTACCTCATGAATGTTAAGATGTATTTAAATCAGTCAGCTGATCAGTGTAAAAAAAAAAGTGATTGGTTCAGACACGCTCCGTCATGCGTCTGGAGGATGACAGGTGCTGACTGACAGCTGCTCACGTGAACAGATTGTCTTTAATTCACACAGATTTTCCCACATTTTGCAGGTTTACAAATGTTTAGAGCAATCTAATTCAATTCAAAAATACTTTATTGATCCCAGAGGGAAATTAGGTAATGATTTATCTAATTAAATTGATATAAATTAAATATCTAAATAATTGATCTAATGATTTATTTCAAAAACTCAGCTTCAAATTAATTTTCTCTCAGAGCCTGCAGGATGATAAAAACAATAAATAAAATAAAATAAGTCAGATAAATTTAAGTTCACCGCTCTTCTGTCCTGTCACTCCCCCTCCTGCCTGTTATCTGCAGCTGACAGTCTCCTCACGCCCACACCCCACTCCACGCGTGTGAGA
>NW_013952652.1:703317-706884 GCF_001266775.1 Austrofundulus limnaeus | reverse complement strand
TCACTTCACCATCTGTGTCACAGCTTCCCGTCTCCAAAATGAGCGTACGCATGGGTCAGAGCTGGCGTGAGGCACCGCACATTTTCACATCAAGTTTGGATTTTATAAATCACAACCTTTGTGTGGAAAGTGGCGTATGCAGGTTTCTGGGCTCATTTTGTGCGTACGCAAGTTTTATAAATCCAACCCCTGATCATTGGCGCCTGAGCTCAGATCTGATCACCAAACACTGATTTTCCTGGAGAGGAAAAAACTGCTTCTCTTTTTGGGACAAATATGGTGTTTGACTGTGGAGCGGCTTGTCCCGGGGTTAGTTACTACAAAAGAAGTCACTAAGGACGCGCCCTCAACTTTTGTGTTAGTAAACAGGTGTATCAGAAGGTTTAGTCTAAGAATTTGCCATTGCCATTGGTCTGGTAAACAAAATGGTGAATGTCTGCACATTAACACAAAGAATCATGGTCGGGCCGTGCTGTTCTCAGTTCTTTGGCAGGACAAATACTAAAAGACAAGGAACTAGGTTTTAATGACATAGAAGTGAATTATTTAAATAAAAATAAAACAAGATATTTGCCTAAGATCCAAGCACAAATAACTATATACATTTCATAATGAAAACATAGTGAACTCAACCATAATGATCAATTTAGTTAAAGAAGAAATAAAAACAGAAAAACACATAATCAACTTACTGTCTAAGAAGTTGATTAAAACAAGGAATTGCATAAAACAATTTTTTCTTTTCTAAATTATAATGCAAGAAGATAAGTTGCCATTATTTTCATTTTGTAACTTTGATATAATTTCTTGATTTATCAAATTACAGTAACTCTTAGTTCACAAAAAATATGAATCAAAAATATAAAGAACATCATTATTTTGTTTATTATCTTGGAACTGTTTATTCCCCCTCAGGGTGACCACTACAAGAGCAAGGAATGATTTAATGATGGACTTGATTCATGATACAGTGTCAGGTATTCATGTTCACTCTCTTTTTCTCTTTCAGCCTGTAATTCCAATGTTTACTCAGAATGTGCGGGAAGGCTTCAGATCTCTGGGAACACTAAGTAGGTGTAAACAAATGCGTCCTGTTTGAGCTGTGAGCAGAGAAACCTTTGTTTGGCAGCACAGTTAGGAGCGCATGCTTCTCTTTGTATCTGTCTTTAAACAGATGAAAAACTCTGACATATTCCTGATTAACAGGAAGAAAAAACACATTTAAAAATTCACACAGATACTGTATTTGCTGGTATTTAGAGCCCCTAAGGCACATGTGTCAAATCGGAGGCCCGCGGGCCAAATCTGGCCCTCCTTAATGTTTTATCCGGCCCCAAGTGTATTACTTTAAAGGCGCAGTGTGTAGGATTTTGTCAATTATTTTAGCTGAAATCGAGGTAATCACCAATGACAATAATAAACATGTCTGGGTTTGTCAACATGTCTAATCATTGCAGACAAAGACCTTGTTTTATTATTTTTACCTTATAAAAAGCTGTTTATATCTCCATGGTCGCGGGTCGTCACTACAGGCAGCCACCATCTTGTCTACGAAGGCTCATGAAGGACAAACTGCGGTGGCGGCATCAAAAACGGTTTTAGTTGTAAWACTATAAATGTAATATTTGTTGTCTGTCATTGTAGCTGGGATAATTTTACTTATTAAAGCTCATAATCTTACCACTTGAAACATCACTAGCCCTGAAGCTGCTGGTAGACATCGCGGTTGGAATTATCAAAGGTTTTTGACACCTGAGAGACACCGTAGCAACTCCTTTGCGTTTGGAAGCGGGGGGTGGGGGTGGGGGGAGGACCAGGGAGGATGATTCAACCACTCAACCACTAGATGTCGCTGAAAACAACAAATCMTACACACTGTGCCTTTAAAAATTATAAATAGTTTTATGTTTTTTTTATTGTTTGTTTCTGTATTAAGTGCAGTTTCCTCATGACAGCTGGGCAACTTTCAGGCCGAGAAAATTAAGTTTGAAATTTTTAGCAATATTTGATTTTGGTGCGAAATAAATAGAGAATTGACTTTATTGATTTTCGTATAGACAGATTTTTCCTGTATTTTTTGCACACTTAAAATAAAAATAATTGACTTTATTTCATCTAGGTGTGTGTTTTGTCTTTGTTCAGGACTCTTTCGTTGGCTGTATGAACGGTTTCGTCTCCCTATAGCTCCTGTTTATGGAGGATTTCCAGTAAAGTTTCGAACCTTCCTCGGTGATCCCATTCCATACGACCCAAACACAACGGCTGCAGAACTGGCAGAAAGAGTGAGTCAGTCCAAGTCTTGGTTCTTCTGCATTCTCTCTTTAGTTCCCTTTCTTTCTATATTTTGTTCTGTCTCTTTCTGCTCAATAAAAGAAGCCAAAAGTGTTACACATTGCAGAAGTTATTGTTTAGAGTATTCATCTAAAGTTTTATTGTTAATAGCTACGTTTACATGGACATAAGTAATCGGATTAAGCAGCCATTCGGAATAAAAATGAGTCATGTAAACACCCCATTTGGATTATTCTGACCAGATTCAGCTCGATCCGAATGAATTTGTAATCGGAATGAGAGAGGTGGTTTATGCCGATTGATAATCTGAACAGCGTGCATGTAAACACTTAATCTGATCATCTTATTCTGAGTGTGGAGAACTGACCTGACTGTGCAGGTCTGCTGACTTACATGCAGCAGTTTCCAGCAGCACAGAAGTTTTCCTCCCTTTCTCTTATAAAGAAGGAAGAGACACAGCCTGCACCGCTTTGCAGAAAAAAAAAAAAGTTTGTTCTGCACCTCCATCTGTACCAGAGAGTGCAGTAACGTCTCCACCATTATTAAAACCTGTCGCAGGTCCATCCTGTGCTCAGAAGCTGTTTGTTTATGTTCATGACAGAAGTAAAACTTTTTAGTTTTAGAAAGTTAACAACTGTGCATGTCAGTGCTTTTATTCAGAATAAAAACCATGTGCATGTAAACACTCGCCATGATCGGATTGTGCCCATGTAAACAATACATTCCGATTATTTAATCTGAATACATTTCAATCCGATCAAAGAATTTTGTGCATATAAACATAGCTACTGTTTGCCTCTCTGAAACTGTTTGCAGCTGCTGTGGATTGAGGACTGGCAGACTCTGCAAAGCTCTAAGGCAGAACCTGTTACAGTCTGTTGGTGCAGACTCACATGGTTCTGAACCTGCCACAGGGGAGTGTCCTGGGTGGGTGGAGTCATTGTGGATTTTTGTGGACCACCGGAGGAGGTGGTTCAAGTAGACCTCATCCAGATTTGGCAGTGGAGAGGTGATGGTCCGCTGATCCATCTCATGACCCGCTGCAGCTGCTTGTTGTCTCCACTTCAGCTGCTGGAAACAGCTGTAGGACACTTTCTATGATACAAGCTCCAGAGCAGAGGAGGGAGCTTTATTCCTATTTTTGATGCTGTGTGGAGGTCTTCTTTGGTTATGTCCAAAACGGCAGGCCGGGTCCTCCGAAGGCCGAATTCCTCGGCTGCACACGTCACAGCGCCGCGACGAAGGACGTCCAAAACCGAAGACTCCTCCGATGCG
>NW_013952652.1:701122-703086 GCF_001266775.1 Austrofundulus limnaeus | reverse complement strand
TTTTTACACCTCCCTTTCTTCATGTGTTCAATATTTGATTTCTTTGTATGTATGGATCACTTGGGTTGTTACCAACATCTGGTGAAAATTTCATGTCATTAGCACCTCTAGTAATATATTTACTGAGAAAAATGGTGACGTGTTCAATACTTATTTTACCCGCTGTATTACAGCACAGTGCAGTAAAGTACATTATAACCAGGGGTGGAAATTAGCACCCGCCACTGGCCAAATGTGGGTAAAATTATGAAGTGGCGTGTAGATCTGAACAATGCGCTCGCCGCTGTTGCGGGTGTGTAATGAACTAAAAAAAAAAGAAAAGAAAAGCGTTCAAATCGCGCTACTGACCTTTTTTAAAAACTCAGTTTTGTTTTTAATTTGCATTTCAGAGCCTGTAGGACATTAAAAAACATGAAATAATAACCGCTAGAAATAAGTTCTCCTCTCCTCGTTTCCTGCGCACTGTCATCTATGCAGTCCACCTGCCCCTACCCCCATCACCCCCCTGCACGCACGAGTAGATTAAGAGGCTCATTATACAAGTAAACGTCATATTATCAGAAGGAGAAAATAAAAACACCAACTTAAATGTGGCGTTACTCATCTGGATTAAGCGGGTAGCAGGTAATGAAACCCTTTCTCAAGAAGAACCAAAGGAAGAACCGATAGTTGCAGGTTTTTTAAACAATAAATGGAAAGGGAAAAAAACAGACAATGGTGAGTTTAACAGGGCAGTTAATTTTGTTTCATCTGTCACAAACAGGAAAGCTAGAGCTGTAGGCTGGCATCAAGAGCAATAACCTGAAATCAGCTGGTTAAGAACACTATTTCTAACTGCCAATACGTGAATATTACATAAATGTTAGTTTAAAAAGCTTCATATTAGTTGTTAAATATTTTAACTCAATAACAATGATCACATTGCTTGACCAAAGGAACCTTTTTTGTGTGTGTCCTTTGTGTTTTGTGACCAAAGGAAATGCTGAAGATCAGCTGACAGTGCCAAAAATAAAAAATAAAAAAGTAAATAAATAATCTGCTCTTTTCCCCCCTTAACTTTTCTCTGCAGACTATTTTTTGATGCAGAACAAAACAAAAACCCAGGCAAACTAAGTAACAAAATGAACCTTGTGACATAAATGTTTTCAAAAGTAAAAATAGAAAATGATCCCAGTCTGAGACAATGGATCATCTAAAGGGATTTCCATCTGTTACTGAAATCTCACTTAGAACAGAAGACACATATTCATACCAGTAGCCTATAGAACAAAAACTACAAGTGATAAAAGGCAAAGGCTGATTTTATTAAATGAAGGAGATAAATTTACCACAGGTAATTTAGTTGTAAGGCAATTTAGTTTTTTTTTTCACCTTGAAAATTTCTCCTATATTATTAAGGTTAAAAAGCTTTGTTTTTCCAGCCAAGTAGCCTACCTAAAATAATTGGTATTCCACCTAAATACCAGCAAAAAGCAAGTTAGGAAGAGAAGTAGAGACGTCAAAAAGTCCATTTTAATTCTGGTCAAACAGGCTGGCTTGAATTCTAAGACACTAATAGATTTTGAGTGCCTTTGTCTTATTGTAGGCACAAACAGTATAATTAGGCCACCAAGGACCATGAATTGTCTAAATGCCACCGTAGTACAGAAACAAAAAAATTAGTGGCTGGTAAAAAGTGTGAGTGGCCGGTACAAAAGTTTTCTACCAGCCACTGTGGCTGGTAGGGAAATTTTTAAGTTCCACACCTGATATAGCACAGTATGATACAGTAAATTACAATATACACTCACCGGCCACTTTATTAGGTACACCACGCCAGTAACGGGTTGGACCCCCTTTTGCCTTCAGAACTGCCTCAATTCTTCGTGGCATAGATTCAACAAGGAAGCATTCCTCAGAGATTTTGGTCCATATTGACATGATGGCATCACACAGTTGCCGCAGATTTGTCTGCTGCACATCCA
>NW_013952652.1:698779-700137 GCF_001266775.1 Austrofundulus limnaeus | reverse complement strand
CCACAGGACTGCCGCTCATTGGATGTTTTTTCTTTTTCGGACCATTCTCTGTAAACCCTAGAGATGGTTGTGCGTGAAAATCCCAGTAGATCAGCAGTTGAGTTGCCGCCATGTGATTGGCTGATTAGAAATTAAGTGTTAACGAGCAGTTGGACAGGTGTACCTAATAAAGTGGCCGTTGAGTGTACTACAGTGTTGTAAAGTATAGTATTGTATGATATAGTACAGTAAAGTACATTATAGCACAGTGTAGTACAGTATGGTATAGTACAGTAAAGTACAGTATAGATGTAAGTCATTACATCTTGAGTTTGTGATAATGATCATGATGATGACGATGATGATGATGAATGTGCTGCTGCCGTTCTAAGTTTGGTTCTGTTGTTGTTGCAGGTGCAGCAGGCGGTCCGGTCTTTGATAGATCGACACCAGAAGATCCCGGGATGCATCTTAAGGGCCCTGGTAGAGAGAATATACACCAAACACAAAAACAACTAATGACAGGAGGAAATGAGACAAATGTTCAGTTTGTGACCAAAACCAGTTGCCAGAACAACACGATGACTTCAGTTAGGAAAGAACTGATGAGCCAACATGGTGAAATAACTGCACAACTTTCCCCGGAGAGCAACTATTGTTCCTTCTACATTCTACATGCTGGTGTTCTGGACTTTTCTGCTGTGACTCTTTTGATTATGATTATTTTTTTCTCCCAGGAGGAAAGAGTTTAAAGGTGAACTTTCTGAAGTAATTTTGGCCTTCATATTAATTCTACCTGAAACAGGATGAAAACAAAAATATATTTTTGTACATATTTGCACAAAATAACAAATGAACATATACTTTAGAAGCATTGGTAAACAGGTGGTTTATTTATAAAGAGAATACTACATGCATCAGCTACAGATCTATGGAAGTTCCTTATCGTAACATCCATTATATGGAGACTGTAGAAAATATATAGAAAAATTATGTTTATCAATCAAATTGATCATCAACTTTTTTGCCTTGTTGTTGGCAGATATTTATACCTGATGAAAGTATAAGTGTAATGATCAAACCTGTACAAAAGTGTATCAGAGGTCGAAGGTCAAAACTCTCTGGTGCAGTAGAAAGATAAAAGTGTGTGTGTGTGTGTAAAGTGTATCACATTTGTCATGTTTTACACAATATGTTAATTTTACTACATGATGCAAAATAACCCTGAGCACAGTTACTGACCTGCTTTTCTTTGTTTCTAAACTAAAACTGATTCACATGAAGAATGATGCAAGTTCTAGTTTCTGTGTGTGTGTGTGTGTGTGTGTGTGTGTGTGTGTGTGTGTGTGTGTGTGTGTGTGTGTGTGTGTGTGTGTGTG
>NW_013952652.1:689966-698073 GCF_001266775.1 Austrofundulus limnaeus | reverse complement strand
GTGTGTGTGTGTGTGTGTGTGTGTGTGTTACCTGGTGGGGACAATTTTTGACCATTTTCCTGGTACACACAGCCTGGTGAGGACCCACTGTTCTTAATGGGGACAAAATCCTGGTCCCTATTAGGGGAAATACCATTGTTGGGTCAGGGTCCCTATGAGGTTAGAAGAACAAACGTGTATGTATGTATCAAATGTTTAATTAAACTGTTATATTGTGGGTTTTAATTGTTGCTGCATTCATTTATTTTTAAGTTTTTATTTTATTTGTAGGTTTCTTAAGTTTTTTTGAGAGCTACCAGAATGTTCCACTTCAGTTTAACACTTTTTAAGTAGTGTGTGGATAACGAACTAAATTATATCATGCTAATTTTCAACAAAACTCTATCCACACTGAAGAACTGATGATCTTTGTGGACCATCCTGGACTTCATGACACCTAAACACCTAATGACCTCCGTGGACCATCATGGACTTCAGGACAGCTAAAAACTTAATGACCTTTGTGGACCACCCTGGACTTCAGGACAGCTAAAAACTTAATGACCTTTGTGGACCATCCTTGACTTCAGGACAATAAAGACCTGATGACCTCTGTGGACCATCCTTAACCTTGATACAACTAAAAGCAGATGGTCATTAGATCTAACCAGCTTCAGGTGTCAGAGACAGCTTCACTGGAAATAAATAAAACTTCAACTGAAAATATTAACATTAATGCTGAAATCAAAGTTTTGAAAACATTAAATTGAAAATATATATATATTTAAAAGCTTTAAATTAAAAACATTAAAGGAAAGTAACTATTATTGGGTACTACAGCACAAACCAAAGGAATCTAAGATCATGGAAAAGGCTTGGAACCATGCTGAGCCAAGCCAAACCATGCAGAGTAGACACTAATGGAAAAGGCCCATAATTAACATAGAAGCGTCATTCACTCTCTCAGATCTGACCAGACCGGGCTTTCTCAACAGTTCATCTACATGTCCAATCTGGTTCTGGAGAACCACTCTCCTGCATGTGTTTAGTGTTTTCCTGGTTTGAATGCTTTGAGTGAGAAAAAGTCTTCTTTTCTTTTTTTCTTTTTTGCTTATCCTGGACTTCAGGATGGGCGCACCACCCCCTAGCCAAGGCCCGGCAGGGCCCGAGGACCCAAGCCCCACCAGGCAGTCACCAGGTTGAGCCGGTACATGCCCGAGCACCCAGCCCCAGACACCAAGAGCCACCAGCGCACCGGCGGGCAGAGGCACAACCCACCAGACAGTAGTGTGGCAGGGGGGCAAGGCCCCACCACCCGTAGTGGGCCCCCAGATGAACCAGAGGAGGGTGCAACTTAAGTTCCGGCCTGAAAAATATCCAGGCATACCCAGGGCATCTGAGTGGCCATGTATACAGTATAGACGATAGGCTGGTCGCAGCACCCTCCCAGCAGGAGGCTGTAAATCACACAGCTGTGTTAACACAGCACATGATGGAGCTGGGCTTCAAAATAAATATGGAAAAAAGTGTTCTGCGTCCTTCTCAGAACATCTCTTTCATAGGTCTCTCCCTGGACTCAGTCCAGGCGAGAGTGAGGCTGACAGAAAACAGTGAAAACTGTGATGGACTGCCTGTCCATGTTTCACAGAGGAAACTGAGTTACACTCAGATGCTGTCGCAGACTCTTAGGGCTAATAGCTTCAGCGCTGATGGTGGTCACACTAGGTCGTCTCCACCTGAGAGGAATACAGCGTTGGGTGGCTTCTCAGCTGAGGATGAGTTCACACATTTCTCACAGAGTGAGAGTCACAGCTGCCTGCACTGTAGCCCTACGCCACTGGCGAGATATCAGCACCCTGACTCAGGGTGTGCCAATGGGGATTGTACAAAACAGGCCCACAAACTGATCATCTGGAGCAGCAGACATTTCCAGTCTCTGAGGGCCACTCATGTTCCTCGAGTGCTGAACTGTGGAGCAGATCTTCTCTCCAGGGGGAACCCTCTGTACGTAGAGTGGAATCTCCACCCAGATGTGGTCAGGCTGGTCTGGGAGAGGTTCCAACAGCCATCGGTGGACCTCTTTGCCTCACAAGAGAACAATCAGTGTCCCCTGTTCTTCTCCCTGCACAGCCAGAATGCACCACTGGGGGTGGATGCACTCGCACACAGGTGGCCTCGGGTCGTGCTTTATGCTTTTCCTCCCATAGCTCTCACCTCACCAACATTATTAGCCAGAGTGAGGTCAGAGGGCCTGTCAATGATTCTCATTGCACCTCAAAACCACAAATCTTTCACCCCCAACCAGAAAGGCTGGCTTTGTGGGCCTGGCCCATGAGTGGTTCAACCTTCAATCCATGGGGTTCCCACAGAATGTAATTGAGACCATACAGAATGCACGGGCACCTGCAACAAGATCTCTGTATGAGTGCAAATGGTCCATTTTTGAGAAATCGTGCACCGACTCTCAGGAAATTCCTTATCAGTGTTCTGTAGCTGTCATTTTGTCTTTCTTACAGAACCTGATGGATAAGGGAAAAGCTTTTTCCACTATCAAAGTTTATTTGGCGGCTATTTCAGCCTGGCACATAGGCTTCGAGGGAAAACCGGCAGGCCACCGTCCTTTAGTAGGTCGGTTTATGAAGGGGGCTCGCAGAAAATTGCCTGTCTCAAAACCTATGACCCCTACATGGGACCATCCTCTGGTACTGGAGGCTCTCACTACTTCGCCCTTTGAGCCTCTGGATCAGGTGGAATTAAAGTTGGTACCACTGAAAACAGCACTTTTGCTGGCACTTGTCTCTACTAAGCGTGTGGGTGAAATTCATGCTTTATCAGAAAACCCATCCTGCACAAAATTCTCTTTGGACAATTCTAAGGTGACCCTGCTCCCAAACCCTGCTTTTGAGCCTAAGGTGTTGGGTTCTTACTCTCCTATTGTGTTAGTGGCATTTAATCCTCCTCCGTTCTCTTCTGAGGAGCAGGAGAGGCTACATAAACTCTGCCCAGTACATGCTTTACGTATCTACATGGACAGGACAAAACATGTCAGAAAAAGTGACCAACTATTTGTCTCTTGGGCTAAAATCTGGAAACCGGTAACAAAACAGCAGTTTGCCCACTGGATCACTGGTGCGATTGCCTTAGCATATAGTTCAAATGGGCTGCAGCCTCCTGAGGGCCTGCGTGCCCATTCCACAAGGGGCTTAAGCTCTTCATAGGCTCTGCTCAAAGGGGTGTCTCTTCAGGAAATTTGTGCTGCAGCAAGCTGGGCTTCTCCTCACACGTTTGCTCAGTTTTATAAACTTGATGTCACAGCACCATCACTGGCTCATTCAGTTCTGAGTGTAGCACCAAGTGCACAGAAGAAGTAATGCTTTGATCAGCTGGCATGTAGTGAAGTCTGCTGAGTCTAGTTTCGCTTCACTGCTCCGTCTGGGATTTCTCCTATAGACAAGGATTTCTTCATAGCCATAAGCGAGTCAGTATATTTTCATTCCCAATGTGAGACATGAAATGAATGCTATGAAAGAGAACTGTAGGTTACTGTCGTAACCCCGGTTCTCTGAGTAGCATAAGTGAGTGTCTCACCAAGTCACCCTCCTTGCTCTAACTTTGCGAGGAAGAGGTGATAATCTTATTGAATAACCTGTCAGTGCAGGAACAACCCTATATATAGGCCCTCCTTGTCACTGAAAGGCTGATTTCCAGCCAATCCTGGCTGGCGTAATGTAATATGAGCTTCTGATGAGATCACGCCAAAGGCATTCCCCAATGTGAGACACCCACTCCTGCTACTCACAGAACCGAGGTTACGACAGTAACCTAAAGTTTTTAGTTCCACCCACCAGCTTGATAAGTTTAGTAAGGTTATGTTTAGTGGGGATTGAAAATCCATATGAGTACGGGCCTCCTAAGTGGGCCCATTGCTCTCCCCAATAAGACACCGGTCTTTATTTGAACCTTCTCATCCCTCGGATGAAGGACACAAGGTTAGAAACACTCAGTGTTCTGAGCTTCTCGGGATCCATAAAGGGGTCCCCAAGAATTCTTTTCCTGTGACTGCTCAGAGCCACGCAGTGGCCTAAGTAGTGCAAATAGGTCTCTAATTCAATGCCACAGGCATCACACAGACCATTGTCATGGAGTCCCATCACCATTTTGTGGTGGTTGAGCAGATTGTACCCAGTCAGGACTCCAACCAGTGTACTTAGAGTTTTCCTTGCCAGGGCAGTGAGAGCTTTCCCAAACCTTAGATTTGTGCTGTTAATCAGTTCCCGTGCCTGTCTACAGTCCACCAGCTTCCTCCAGCGGATTGAGTGTTGACATCTTATCATCTAGCCAGTAATGACACAAAGTGTGGCCCTCGGAGAGCTTTAATAGCAGCTTGGCTAACTGTTAGGATGGATATTTCCTTCTGTGTACACTGAAGGTCTTTGAGAGATGCCACACACTGGTGGACTGCATATACAGTATCTCAGTTTGAGATACAGTTGCAAAACAACCTAGTGGGTATTTGTACTCTCTCTTACTATGGTTGTGCAAAATCAGCACCCCTGCACCTACTGACCCCTTCAGAAAGGATCCATCTGTAAAAGAGTGGAAATGATTGGGAGACATGTCTGTCGTAGAGAGGTTAATTCAAGCAGACCTGTCTTCTATCTCTGTCTTAAAACTTGGCTCAAAATTGTATCTTCTGACCATTTTGTCTCCAGATCCTGCAGTCACCTAGCCTGGCCCTTGCCTTCCTACGCAGCTCCGCTCAATTCTAGTTTCGCTTCACTGCTCCGTCTGGGATTTCTCCCATAGACAAGGATTTCTTCATAGCCATAAGCGAGACAAGCAACATGTACACTCCTGATCAAAATCTTAAGACCAGTCAAAAAAGTGCAAGAATTTGCATTTTGCACTATTGGATCTTAAGAAGGTTCTAAGTAGACCTTCACAATGTTAAAAGAAGAAATCAGTGCAAGAGACAAGAACTTTTGAGCAGGGAATTTTCTGAAAACTGCATTTACACTCAAACATGATTTTTTCAGCTGATCAAAAGTTTAAGACCATAGTTTTTAAAAGCCAAAAGCTGTGCAAAAATCTGGATTCCATGTCATTTTCTGTCAAGCCTTTACACTGTCAAGACCTCCTGATGGCAAAAGCAAAAAAGCTCACTGACTTTGAACGTGGTAGGATTGTTGAGCTGCATAAGCAAGGCCTCTCACAACGTGCCATCGCTGCTGAAGWTGGACGCAGTAAGACAGTCATTTTGCATTTTGTAAATGATCCTGAGGGTTATGGAACAAAAAAGTCAAGTGGTAGACCCAAAAAAATTTCACCAGCTCTGAGCCGCAGGATCCGATTGGCTGTCCGTCAAGACACGGGACGATCCTCTACCCAATGACAGGGCTGTCAGCCCGGAAACACCTTATCAAAATAAAAGAGGTCATGCATTGCTGGAGTCTTGAAGTCTGGGCTGATAGATTAAAACAGCCGAAACTAGTTATCATGAGATATGATTACTGGACAGTGTCAAGGTGGAACAGATATACATAATTATTCCATAACAGTATCATTATTAGGTTTTAAATATAATGAAATAAAAGTAAGGATTTAAAAATTACTTGGTAAAATTACAAATCCTTAAAACATTACTCAAGTACTGTAACAAAGTAAATGTACTTAATTAATATAAACCTTGTTTGATGCCAGACTTATTTTTCATGATTTGGATTGTATGTTGGTGACTGGCAGCTGTCAGTCTGTAGTCCAGTTGTTTCTTGATGTTGTCTGAACACACTGAGGACATGTGCACATGTGCATTGCACGTGGTGGACAAGTAGCTCCTGGTTTCAGAAATTCTCCTGTAAACAAGTTCACCATGTAAGACAGATATTACATTACAAAATATCTTAGTTTTTTTTTATACAAACCTTTACATGTGATAAATGATCCTTTAAATGTGTTCTGAAGAGAACGATGAAAAGAGCAAACATGAGGCCAGAAAAATGACCACACTGTACTTTATTAAATTAATTTTAGTCTGTGTCTCAGTTACAAATAAAAATTTACAAAAATCCCATATATACAAAAATGGCATTTTTTTAAAAGAAGCTTTCATTTGTTTTCTCGTTGAATGCATTTTTAGCACTTTAGATTTTCATCACACAATGCAACTTACTTAAAGGACCTATATTTTTTTGTCTTTGTTTATTTTTAATGCACCACACACATTTATTTATTTTGTCCGTATTTATATTGACATAGTTCAAACCAACACGGTGGCATCAGACCTCTACACACACCTTCAGTCAGAAGACAACTGTGTTTTTAACATTGATACTTTGCATACATGTATTTACATATAAGCATTTCAGTTCATCAGATCCATGTTTGATCCTCCATGACACACACAGACACACACACACACACACACACACACACACACCTGCAGACTCCTTCAGCTGGTGACGGCTGCACCGAGGTTCTAATCTGGTCTTTGAAAGCTTTAAAGAATCATCTCTTGTGTTTTCTTCACGTGTGCAGCAGAACTATTGATGCTCACAGGAAACAAATCAGAAACCAACAGAACCATACGGAGCCCAAACCTTCCTGCTCTGCTTTCAGCTAAAGAACTGTCCCTGACAGCTGCCCCACCTGTCTTTAACAAGTGAAAATAGGTAGTTTAAAGAATTTCATCATGGCACGCGAGACTTGTCAGATTCTTGTGAAGCTCGGTCAAATCTCCTGAAATGATTTGGCTGAGGAGAAAAGCCCTGCGCCTGTGGGAACCTGCACCAAACACACTCCACTCAGGTGTCTACAGCTTTCAGTACAGCTAGGATTGAACTGTGTCCAGAAGTCAAGCAGAAGAAAGAGAGGAGGAGGAGGAGGAGTTTGTTTTTACAGTTCCTGAGTGATAGATGATCCACATGTTGATGGCAGGTCTTCTCTAAACAAGCAGCCATGCTGTTTGTCTGCAGCAGGATTTCTTGGTGAAGAACAGCTTCCTGCCTTTTACATCATGTCCCAGTCGCCATGACAGCTGCATCTTTCCACAGTCGCTCAAAGACTTGTTCATCCTCCATCCCATAATAATACTGCTGCTGCTAACACATCTTACAACAGCTTAATGGTGTAAAAAGACATAACTCTGGGTTTACAGTTATTAATGAGTCCAAATATTCATCTTCATTTCATAGGTGTTGTTATTTGTTCTTTACATCTGTTTTTATTGACTTTTAGATACAAAAAAAAAATGCATAAATGAGTTTTTTTGTTGTTTTATGTTGTGATGGTGAAATATTCTGAACATGTAAAGCTGCTGGATGTAGAGCTGAAACATAAAGATCTGATCTGAACTTGGAGTTCGTGAATCCCGTGGACCATGATGCACTGACACTGAGCGTACACAACAACATCATCTGTAAAGAGGTCAACAACGATCTGCCTGCCACCATAAGGGTCAGCCTTCCTTTAGTCACCGGTGCACTAAATCAGCCACTGATGGTTTCATGTCTAAACTGTTTGTTGCACACATTTCTTTCAGGGTTTCGAATGTCAGAACAGCAGGACTCGCATGACAACGTCGGGAATTTTTGGACACATTTCGAAACATTTTGTAGACTCTCTCACTAGCACGTGTCCAGTTGATGATCTCGACTTTAACAGGTTTGAGTTTTAGAGAAGCTGAGCTCCATGAGATGCTCTGCACTGAGAGGAAACATCTAAACTTCGTAACTGTGCTAAAAGTCAGGTTTTATTCTGCTACTGCACTTGTATCAAAGCTAAAACACATCATTCTGGGTTGATGTCACGTTCAGGATAACCCTCCCGCTGCAGAAAATGCATTTTTTTTAAAAAGTACTTTTATACTTTTGAGTTGATTTTATTTACTGCTAATTTCACTTGTGCGACAGTAAAATTTGAACAAAGTAACAATTTTTATTGAGCCACTTATTTTATTCAGTTTGAACAAACAATGGGAGTAAAACCAGAATAACCCTGTCTCCACTCACTACAACCACTATCTTCCAACAGAGGAGACACAACAAGAGCCTGACCAGCACCAAACTGACCCGAAACCAGGCACCCCCCCCCCCCCCACACACACACACACACGTTTGTTCTCCAATCCTCA
>NW_013952652.1:687188-689909 GCF_001266775.1 Austrofundulus limnaeus | reverse complement strand
CACACACACACACACACACACACACACACACACACACACACACACACACCTCAGGAAGACACGAGGAAGAAAGTGAGCCAGTAGAAGAACATTAGTTTCTTTTACAGCAGCTAATGTTTTAAGTTGTTTTGTGTTTTTTGAATGTAAATAAACTCTGGTTCCATTCAGTCATTTTACCATTATTCTTATTTCTCAATGATATTTTCCTGAAATACTGTGAAACTGAATGAAACTCTGCAAGTTATAGTATTAATATGTGTATGTGTAAATGACCTTATAGAAAACAGAGGTGCAGCACAAAGGCTGGAATGTTACCAGTCCACTGGTAATTTTAGCATAATCAAACCATTGGCTAACCCCCTTTACTAGTGTTCTCAATAAAAATGTTTTGTTGTTGCACATTTTAAAGTGCAATTGATGACATAAAACCCTAGCTTACTCCACCATTCAAACAATTTGCACATTACCTGCAAAGTTTTAAGCTACCCTAAATGTGGAATTCCCTTCCACCACTATAATTCACCTTTGCATGGCATAGAGAGCTGACCATTATTACATTACTGCAGCTAGAGTTCTCCCTCAATCCCATAAATACCAACACATCACTCCGGTTCTGTCTTTTTGCATTGGCTCCCTGTGACTTTTAGAATTGATTTTAAAATTTAGCTGTTTGCTTTTAAATCCTTAAATGGCCAACTTATCTATCTGAGCTTCTTACCCCGAACATACCATCCTGTAACCTCAAATCCTTAAAGGGGCAATATCATGTAAAATCAACTTTTTTGAGTTTTATATCATGTTATAATGTTATCCTCTCATTAAAAACATGTCCAAAGCCTTGCTTTGACTCATTCATGCATGTTTGAGAAATCCTGCAGCGTTTTTAGGCAGCCATACTGAGGAGCAAAACGACAGGTGGGGACCAGAAACGCCCCTGGGACGTGTTTTTAAGCAGAACTTCCTCATGACAGAGTGCACCCCCTCCCCCCCACACACGACTCCTGCAGGCTCTTGGGTGAAAATGAAAGTGAAACTTAACTGTCTGCTGAGCTCTCAACATTAGTTCTCACTCAGTGAAGCTCTTTTCAGATTAAAAATACCTTTGAGGAAATGTATTTTCAGATGCCAAGTAAACTGCATCATGTCAGTCCCCCCCACACACACACCCCGAAATGGGCAGAAGCGAAGGTGGTTCTTAAAGAGACAGAGGCCAATTTCAAGGCGTTTAGAAGAGGAAGTGATGAGAAGATAAGTTTATTTTCTATTTAAACATAAAAACAGCATTTTAATAACAACTAAAGGTGGCATAGATACTTTATCAAGTATTTAAATATATGCCTGAGAAACACATAATATTGGCCCTTTAACTAAATTATTCCTTTCCACTCCCAGAGTTTGACTGGTGACAGGTGGAGGAAGGGCTTTTATACTCAGAGCTCCCAGTTTGTGGAACGCTCTCCCACTAAATACTAAACAGGTCGCCTCATTGTCTTCTTTTAAATCATTACTTCAAACTTACTTCTATAATTAGGCTTTTAATATTTGAATTTCCTTTGTATTTTTATTATTTTATTTAGTCTTACATTTTAAGATAGTTTAACTGATTTGATATACATTTTGTGTATTTTATGATGTTTTCATTGGTTTCTAAATGTAAAGCACTTTGTAACATTTGTTTAGAGAGATGCTGTACAAATAAAGTTGATGAAAGTTGAGGAGTTTAAAAAGCAGCCGCTCCTTTATGCAAATCTTTCAGGAGGCTACATACTGTATATTTGGTTCTTGTTTCAACCCCGTTTTGTATCGAGCAGATGATGACTAAAAAGGCAACTGCCTGGCATCCTGTTGGAGACATGCACAATCAGCAAGACACATGTTTAAAGCAGGTCTGCTTCACAGCTGTGCCACAGGACGCCAACAGGCCAGCAGGTGGTCTTTCCATCAGGTGATCTCAAACTCACTCTGAGCAACAGAGAGGCTCTCTGAGATTCATTAAGGACTAAATGATCACTCGCTACTTTGTGCATTTAACATAAAATTATCAAATTGAGTTTTTATCAGTGCTCTTTATTACTAAATTGTGCAGTTAGAATATCAAGCATTTTCAAGGATTTCAAGCACCTGTATCAACCCTGATTCTTGTTTTATTGAGTCTAATTTCATCAGGTAGTTGGGGGAAGGGGTGGGGCACACCCCTCAACCTCACTGACCTGTTCCAGGGTTCCAGGACAGGTCAGACCAGACTGGTCCTGGCTGACCCATATCACCCTAACCCTGCAGACGCAGGTATCTGCCACAGTTCAGTTTCTAACTCATTCACTGTGATGTTATCCGTGTTGCTCTGCTTTTATTCTGCTGGCTGTAAAGATGCTCCAACTTGTTGTGGAAGTTCAGTTCTCTACCAGGTGTGGGCGTTCGAATCGTTTTCTAATGTGTCACGATGTAAACATGAGTGATTCTGAATCAGTTTAAATGAATATCATGTCTGCCTGAATCTGAGTATTTGTTGTCTTTGTGTTTATCATCATTTTGTAGTTTTCCTCAGTCTCCCTTCAGTGATTTTCCAGACCTCTCCACCTCCCTCACCTGTCAGTAATCTGTAACCAGCTGATGCCCATCTCCTCTCTCCCTCAGCTTGTATTTAACTGGTCTCTTGTCCCCACTTCCTCATCTGATCGCCTGTGAGTTTTCCCTCAAGCTCAACAAGTTTATATATATATA
>NW_013952652.1:685810-686872 GCF_001266775.1 Austrofundulus limnaeus | reverse complement strand
TATATATATATATAATATTCTAGTATTATAACCAGTGTTTAGAAATACTTCAGCTTCTATAAAGATGAAGTGACGTTGACAAAAGTCTCGCTACAAGCAGGTTGTGTTCAACTAAACAGAACAAACGTGAACACAAAGACATGAAACATTATTCCACATCACCCGCCAGTGCAGCTGCTGACAGCAGACCTGGAACAGGTGAAGCTAATTCAAAGGTCCATTTCAGCTGTTTATAGGGTCTGTTTGTGACGCTTCACCCTGAGGAACCATAACAGAACATGATAATCAGCCTCACGACAACAGCATGAAACATTAAAAAAAAACCTGTTTGGCCAGCATTTACAGAAATACATCTTTACTGTTTTAAAAGCTCCGAGTGAACAATTCATCTAAATATCTGACTCCTGTAGATCTATGAGTCTTTGCTTCTACACGATAAGTTTCTTTTTAGATTTGGGTGCTTATTATTTGAGGGTTAGAACATGTATACGATACTCAGTGATAGAGTTTTTCTCCTGGCTCTTGTGTCTCTAGTACAGGGTTGGGCATAAACATATCGTGTGCAATTAATCGTCAGAAAAAGAATCAATTATTTTTGGCACTTGACGATTAATACGATTAATGCCACCAGGCAGAGTTCGCTCGCTGCTCCTCTCTTCAAATATGATGAACATCAAAAAAAGTTCTGTAATTTATTTATCTATCAACACAGTTTAAAATTTGAAGTCTGTAATTTTGACACAATCGGGAACAGATTTTTACAAAGAGCAAATCTTTCCCAGTAAATTGGTCATGTGACCAGGACACAAGGGTGTCCAGGGACTCCAGGGGATTAATCGTCAAATTAATCGTTATCGGCTAAATACCACAATTAAAGGCACAGTGTGTAGGATTTGTTGTTTTCAGACATCTAGTGGTTGAGTGGTTGAATCATCCTCCCTGGTCCTCCCCCCACCCCCACCCCCGCTTTCAAACACAAAGGAGTTGCTACGGTGTCTCTCAGGTGTCAAAAACCTTTAATTCCAACCGCGATGTCTACCAGCAGCTTCAGGACTAGTGATG
>NW_013952652.1:683748-685385 GCF_001266775.1 Austrofundulus limnaeus | reverse complement strand
ACATCCACACTCTGCGTGTCTTCAGATAAAAATCCCACATGCGGACAGATACTGCCCATTCTGCAAAAGCTCGAGGCACATCTAACTGTGAAAGAGGGAGACMCYGTGTTTGTATCCAACCTTAAAAAACAAGTTTGGTCAAACCTATCCAAGCGCTACCAGGTAAGTGACTGAGGCARGAAGGCAGCTGGACATAATTAATGAAGAATAGAAATAGCTTTATTCATGTGGTTTACTCAAACATGTTTTGCAGAATGATGAGATCAGAGCCTTTCTGCAAGTGACCACTGCATTGGATCCGCGCTTTAAAAAGATGGATGACAGCGTCTGGGACCAGATCCAGAGAAAGCTGATTGGGCAGGTGAAATGTCATTTATGCACAACTGTCCTTTCAGCAATTGAAATCTGAGATCTAAATGCCAGTTTTRTTCTTTGTAGTCAACAGCAGGAGATGATGGGGTGACCATGCGGGCTGAGAATGAAGGAGTAGAGGAGGAGGAGGAGGAGGATGAGGATGTGAGTGTAAGTGTATGATAGCTAAAAGTAAAAAGGTTCTCAGTTCTAATGATCATCACTTTAATGGATGTTTTCTTGTTTATTTAGCAGCTGCCTCCCTGCAAACTGCCCAGAAAGRCTCCACTGGAGGAGCTGTTTGCTGAGGAAGAGGCCCAGAATGTAGCTTTGCAGCAGAGATCCGTATCTATCCAAAAACAAGTGGAGAGAGAGCTGCAGATGTACCAGGAAATTCCACCAACCATTATGTCTGAAGACCCTGCTGCTTGGTGGTGGAACCAACGAAAGACTTATCCTTTGCTGTCGAATCTCGCATTCTCATATTTATGCGCTCAGGCATCGTCAACATCCAGTGAACSTGTGTTCTCCACTGCAGGAGACACTATCTGTCCAGAACGTTCACGCATACTGCCTGAGAAGGCAGATATGATCATTTTYCTCAACAAAAATTGTTGAGGAATTTTTGCTGCTAATCTGGTCTAAGCTGCAGAAGTTGTTGTGTGAATGCCTGGTTAGATTTTAGTTCTGTTCAACTATTRGTTTATCCCTTTTTATCTTCTGTACAGCTATTTTATTTAAACAGCYGATCTGTTTAAAGAAACATTCAGCCTTTTTAAGTTTTGATTAAAAAATGTTAAGGATTGGATTGTTCACAATTGCATATTGTTGTTGACCAACTTAAAGGGACATTTAGCATTTTGAAGCTGTAGTTAAAAATTTTTGAGGTTTGTTCAAAAACCTTATGCCAAATTTAGTATTTTTTTTTCTGGTTTTACAGTGAGAATTCTGCTTTTTTCTGCTTTTGCACTTCTTTCTGCTGCTGAATTGAGCTATTTATGCTTCTTCAAGTTGCTTTTTACTGTATTCAGCTATTTTCTGCAAATTTAAATAAATTTTAGCTGTTATTAGCTAAAGTTATCTTTTTTAGGCTAATTTCACTTCTTGATTGTTTTTCAAGTAATTTCTGCTTAGTTTTAGCAAATTTGTGCTACTTATAATTTATGAGTCCTTGGGATAATTGCACTATTCCCAGCTACATTTTAGCTGTTGGGCTGCAATATATAGCTGCTTTAGCTATTTCATCAAATTTTTTAGGTTTCATCCAGAAAGAACTCTGGTTATAT
>NW_013952652.1:679952-682736 GCF_001266775.1 Austrofundulus limnaeus | reverse complement strand
AAATATATATATATTTGTGCTGATAAGCCTGAGTGGTTTGTTGACTGACCTTTGTATTTGTTCAAATAATTGTTCTGGGCAGGTTACAATATAAAAATGTTTGTCATAATCATGTCTTGTGATTATCTGACAGGAGTTTTACTTTTAAACTGTAAGTGTATTTAATTTAGTTAGGCTAGTTATGATAGTTTGGTTATGATGTAAGTACAATAAAAATTAAACCAAGGTTTAGATTAGAATAATTATCATTTTGATCTATACATTGGTAATGTCTGACTGGGCCTCGTGTCACATTATGTTTAACAAATTGAGCCCCGAGTTCAAAAAGGTTAAGAACCCCTGCATCTGCTACAGTCTGTCCTGCTGGAATGTGATGTGATTTGTGTCATATATATACATATATTCATAAAATGTATTAAAGTTTAACTAGTTAGTAATAGGGACAGCAACTCAAACTTCTTAACAAGAGTAAGATGCAGGTTATTATCAACATTTGTTGGGCTGAATTGGTACTATTACAACAAGACAAGGTTTTTTTGTGCATTCAAGTCTATTAATTTATAAATGATGGTATATTTACATGTAAAAATATGATAAAATGCCGTATTTCTCTCTAAAATTCATTGCACAGACGTTTCTAAAAACTCAACTTTATGAGTGTATTTTTTATTTTGAAGTGTAACTTCAGCATCTTCGAATATTTGCACAATTTTTAAAACTTTTCTGTGTCCTAAATGCAGATAGATAGATAGATAGATGATAGATAGATAGATAGATAGATAGATAGATAGATGATAGATAGATAGATAGATAGATAGATAGATAGATAGATAGATAGATAGATAGATAGATGATAGATAGATAGATAGATAGATAGATAGATAGATGATAGATAGATAGATAGATAGATAGATAGATAGATCAACTCTGAGTTAAGTTGTGTGACGTTACCTCGTCTTTCCTTCCTTCACATTGAACCAGGAGAAAATGTAGATGATGCCCACCACCATGTCGAACACAATCTCCTCCCATTTAGTAATGCAGAAGTCTGTCTCACAGTGGACAATCCAGAAGGTCATGATGCACCAGTGCAGGACGATGAAGATGCCGAAGTACAATTGGAACACAGAGGCAAAGAGGGCGAAGGTGATGACTCGAGCTGCTATCGTGAAGAAGTGCCAGCAGAACTGAATGATGACAGCAAGGTAGCTAACGGGCTTTTTGTCATCCCGAGAGTCACGCAGGGCCTTCTGGTAGGAGGCCAGAGCCCAGGCCAGAGAAACGAGGGACGCTGCTGCTGTCATACCTGCAACACACAAACCACAAACACAACAGGTTCAGTCTTAAAGGGGCATATCATGTAAAATCTACTTTTTTGAGCTTTATATTGTCTTATAATGTTTTACCCTCTCATCAAAACCACGCCAAGAGTCTTGCTTTGACTCATTCATGTATGTTTAAAAAATCCTGTAGTGTCTTGAGTGTAGTGATCTGTGTCTTGTCTGCTGTCTCCCTCTTGTGTTTTCTTTGTGTCATCACTCTCCATCTGTCCTCAGTCTGTTTCCTGTCATTTTCCTTGTTAACTACACTCATCTGTCAGTCGTCTGTAATCAGTCTTTCTTCAGCTGTTGTCCATTATCCTCCCTCCCTCGGCTTGTATGTATTCTCTCATCTGTTCATTACTTCACTGGATATGGCTTCTTTCATCTGTTTAGGTTTTTCCTTGCTGTTCTCCCACGTCTTTGAAATCCTTGTTGTTTCTTTGCTGCCACGACAGCATCTTGTTTTATTTTAATAAAACATTTTTATTAGAGCTCTTCGCCTCTGTCCGGACTTGGGTTCTTTCTCAGTAAATCTAACACTGATGCACAGGGCTGGACTGGGAGGAAAAAACAGCCCGGGCATTTTTTGGTCATGGCGGCTCATCAACATTATTTATACAATATACGAATACCAGAGGATGTGTTTGCATGTTGTGTTTCACAAGTTAAAGTGCAGCAGCCTACAAGGAAGAGAGTAACCATGTTAAAAACCTGATGATGCTCAGTCAGTGGATCAGAGAGCTGGACACAAACTGAAGAGAACAGATCAGACAACTGCTAAACTTAAAGTTTTCAGAGTCACAAAGTGGTCTCCTCACTGCAGTATAGAACCTGTTGAAAAACTTATGCAACAGATTTTCCCTCAAAATCCCCACAAAGTCATCGTGGGCTTCTTAAACTCGCCTTTTGTGTACTACAGCTGGATTTCGCCACCTGCAGGGTTGGGGTGGTTTTTCCTCTGATATTAAACATCCAAGTTAAATTTCCAGGTCTAAAAAAAACAAATTTTTATAAATAATAGTTAATGAAAACTGGTTCAAATGTGCCTGTCTTTATTTATGAAATGTTTTCCAACAGAAAAAAACAGAAATGTGTGTGGGTGGGGGGGCTGCCAAAGTGTGTAAAAAAAAACAAGTAGCAGTGGGTACAGTCAAATAATGTGTGCAGCCAAGGATAGTTTTACAAGAGGTGAACACACCTCACGACCCCTAACCTGGCTGTGCAAAACATGGCTGCATGGCTCGTGGGGTAGGCCTGTCACGATAACAAATTTTGCTGGGCGATTAATTGTCTCACAAATTATTGCGATAAGCGATAATATTGCTTGGTGACCGTTTTATAACTAATAATTATAAAAGTGTAATATGTAAGTGTAATAAATCAACAAACTTTCATTTTTAAAAGAATGTTTAACAAAGTGGACTCTCAGTCTCTAACAAAAAATGCACTTGAATAAAAAAAA
>NW_013952652.1:674973-678425 GCF_001266775.1 Austrofundulus limnaeus | reverse complement strand
GAGGAGGGGACAGTCAGAACGCTGCAGGGAGGAAATCAGACAGTTCAGAGGTTTCCTCATGAGTTTCTGGGACAGCTACAGGTTTTTTTTTTTTTGGGTGTTTAGTTAAAACACAGATCTCGCGTTTAAGTTTCCTGTTATTTTTGGGAGCTACAGGTAAAGTCTTGACGAGTTTGTCGCGGGTCTGGGGGAGTTTCAGCCCCCACCCCTTCTCCTCCTCCTCCCTCTCTCTCTCTCTCTCTCTGTCTCTCTCTCTCTCTCCCTCCCTCCGCAGCGAAATTCAGGCTCTAGTGCTCCGACACTGCAGCAGCCGCGTTCTG
Source organism: Austrofundulus limnaeus (assembly GCF_001266775.1). Lineage (NCBI taxonomy): Eukaryota > Metazoa > Chordata > Actinopteri > Cyprinodontiformes > Rivulidae > Austrofundulus > Austrofundulus limnaeus. The sequence continues at coordinate 678,105 of NW_013952652.1, read as the reverse complement.
CTTTGAAACGTTTCTTTAGTTTGTTATTGCTACGAGCTCTCACGCTAACGCGAGAGTTCACTCCTCCCACACTAAGAAAACAGGAGGGGAGGAGTCAGCTGAGCTCCTGTGCAGCGGAGCACAGAGAGGGAGAGAGAGAAAGTAAACAAACAAGCAGGAAAATAAAACTTATCGTCCTCATTTTTTTTTACCAACCTCAAAAAAATTTATCGTGCAATTAATTGATTTATTGACTATCGCGACAGGCCTATCGTGGGGTGCAAATATTTAAAAGCAAAAAATAAAATAAAAAATTCTCGCAACTTTGTGTCGATTTTTGATTAAATTTGTCTCAGTCCAGTCACATTTTAACAGATCATTGAGAGTGCAGCAGGCTTTTCATCCAGCAAGAATGAGATTTTACAGAATATGTTCCAGAAAAAGGATTAGCTCCATTAGATCCATACAGTGATCTGAGCGTGTTCTCAAAGGTTTTTCAGAAGCACGTTAATGATTGTAATATGTTTGACTTTATGTTCTTTATAGTTAAAACTCATAGATACAGAGTTTTTAGAAAAAAAAGGTGTGGTGATGAACTACTCATTTTGAAAAATAAAATCATGCTTCTGATATAAGACAAAGTATTGATGGACAGCTTCTTAATGTTCAGATCTTTGAACACCAAACACTTTTCATTTGAAGTTTCTGCAACTATAGAGGTGTGTGTGTGTGCGTGTGTGTGTGTGTGTGTGTGTGTGTGTGTAATGTTACCTTGTACAGCCTGCAGCTTATGTGTCTGGATGATGATGCACAGCTGCAGAACCAGCTGTGGAGCGCTCTCCAGGAAGGTGGCCAACAAGTGCAACATGCTGACATCTGCGAACTCGTACACCATCCTCCAGTAGTAACGCCAGTGTTCTGTTTCAGCACTCTGACGACTCCGCACTCCCAGGTAGATGACACGCAAATACCTGGAGGAAACAAGGAAAACATTTAAACCTTCTTTTGGATAGTGATTCCCAACCTTTGCTCCTCAGAGCCCCATTCCTTGCACCAACAGCAAAGCTGTTAAGGTAATTAACCATGCATCTGTAGGTTCTCAACCAAAACCAAACATTAAATAAGCAGCTTGATATGGCTTCCTGTCAAATTCATCATAGAATTTAAAATTTTACTACTAACATACAAAGATCTCAACAACCAAGCTCCAACTTATTTCATCAAATATCATATCTTACCTATTTGTTTCCATATTTTTCTAAAGGCCCTGTCACACTAGACAACTCCTGCCAACTTATGAACATTTTAAAGACGTCTACATTGAAGATGGAATTGAAAAAATCAACAGGAAGCTTCTTTTTGTCATGTACATAATGTAAATAGAACAAATTATCAATTATATAAAATTTATTAACAATTTAGACATAAAAATGTTTCATAAGTTGGCATAAGTTATCTAGTGTGACACGGCCTTAACAGAGCACTTCGCTCTCAGACTGCAGGTTTACTTGTGGTTACTCGAGTTTCTAAAAGTAGAATGGGAGGCAGAGCTTTCAGTTATCAAGCTCCTCTCTTGTGGAACCAACTTCCAGTTTCTGTCTGTGAGATTGACACTCTGTCTACTTTTAAGATTAGACTGAAGACTTTCCTTTTTGATAAATCCTATAGTTATACTTAGGTTTCCTGAATTATTCTTCATTTCTGCTGCTATAGACTTAGACTGCTGGAGCACAAACTGAGAACATTTCTTCACTCTGCTGTTGTCTTTACTCACTCTCCTCTACATGCTTGTTGTAATTATTTCTATCAGTATTGTGTTTTTTTTCCACTGGGTCAGATGGTCGCCTGTCCTGAGCCTGGTTCTGGTTCTGCTGGAGGTTTCTTCCTGTTAAAAGGGAGTTTTTCCTCTCCACTGTCACCAATGTGCTGCTCAGGATGGGAGACTGGGATGAAGTGAGTCAGCACTGGCTGTGTCTCAATTCATGTTCTGGGTCCTCATGGGCACGTAGCCCACATGGGCCACGTCCTTCCCAGTCTGGGTAGGCTGCTTAAAACTGCTGTAAAATCCGGTCGAAGCAGGTGACCGCCTGTCCTGAGCCTGGTTCTGCTGGAGGTTTCTTCCTGATTAGCAGGGAGTTTTTCCTCTCCACCGTTTGCTCAGGATGGGAGACTGTGATGAAGTGATTCAACGCAGCCTGCTGGCTTCTTCTTTAGATTGTTTTTTTTTATTTACAGTGCCCTGAGACAACGTATGTTGTGACTTGGAGCTATATAAATAAACTGAATTTGAATTTAAAACGAGACGGTCTAACCGTCTCTTGACGTAAGTTTGCGTGACCATGTGCTACCATTACCATAGTGATCAGTTTCATATCAGACTGAAAAGACTTTGGGACATGTATTTACATATCTTTTCACTGGAAGAGTAAATTCACAGTTAAAAAGTTACACGTAAATAAATAAAAAATCATTAATAATTCAGGTTTAGCTCCAGCATTGGCACTTATAGTTGCATTTTCTTTTATTTAACATCTTATTGCAGCATGAATTTCATCAGCTAAGTTGCAAAACTTACTTTTAAAAACAAATTCTTTGGTCCGTGGTGAATTTCCAAAACATGTAGACTCGTTAAAAAAATTAAAAATCCACAGTCTTGGTTTCTCTGTTTACAGTATTTTGCTGCCTGCGCATTGAATCCTGGGATATCCTCGGCCGGTGAGGATACACAGATGTATGCTCGGTTTTTGAGAGTTTGTCGGCTACATGATGAGGAGCCTTCGAATTGGGACAATGCTCGGTGTGGGGCAGTGACGTAAGCAGCTGACAAATGCACACTCATGAGGAAGCAGCCCCTGAATTGACACACAGAAACAATCTGCTGGCTTCCTAAGATTTTTTTGTTTTTGTACAGAGACCTGGGATGAATTTTGTTGTGACTTGGTGCTATATACAGTGGGTAAAATAAGTATTGAACACGTCAACATTTTTCTCAGTAAATATATTACTAGAGGTGCTAATGACATGAAATTTTCACCAGATGTCGGTAACAACCCAAATGATCCATACATAAAAGAATTCAAAAAATGTCCTGAAATGAAGTTATTTGTAATAATGTGGAATGGCACAGGGAAAAAGTATTGAACACATGAAGAA
>NW_013952652.1:672558-674725 GCF_001266775.1 Austrofundulus limnaeus | reverse complement strand
TTCTTCATGTGTTCAATACTTTTCCCTGTGCCATTCCACATTATTACAAATAACTTCATTTCAGGACATTTTTTGAATTCTTTTATGTATGGATCATTTGGGTTGTTACCGACATCTGGTGAAAATTTCATGTCATTAGCACCTCTAGTAATATATTTACTGAGAAAAATGGTGACGTGTTCAATACTTATTTYACCCGCTGTAAATAAACTGAATTGAACTGAATGAAAAAAGTTATGCTTGCACTTGGTCACCGTGAGTGACAATGTGCTACATCTGTGCCATGATGATTATCCAATCAGAGCTACGCCCCTGCTTGTGCTCTGAAATGTTTCAAACTTTAATCGGCTGGTCTCAGTGGTGCTGATAATGGACTGACAACGTTCGAAGTGGGTGCAGTGACGTCAGCAAACAACGTATGTTATGTTTTATAAAGTAAACAACATCTTTTTATATTTTTGTAGATTTTTTACTTAAAAATTTCTCTAGGTGTTTCCTGAATTTTTGGAGAGTTCCTTTAATGTGTATTATGTTGGATTCTACATGCGGTAACATAGAAGATGTGGGTAGAGTTAACCCTAAAAGGTCTTCCTTGGCTAATGCACCCATGAAGGCAGCTGCTCAACCTCTTCTCAGTCACAGTTTTTAAGTAGGGCTGCACTGATAAATCAGCCAGCCGATTTATCAACATCGATTCCTTAATTTTGGTAGATCAGATGGAAAAGATTTGCTTCTCATCTATGTCCACAAAGGTCTAAAAATCAGCCACTGTCCACTTTTGCTTTGCTGTGAGCACTACTTAATGTCCAGTTAAAACAAGTTTGTATTGCTGAATGTTGCCTAAATTATGGATTATAGCTAAAACTGCTTAATTAATCTGTGCAGTTCTTCTGGCTCTGTCTGTTGACAGGACAGTTTATTTTTTGCTGGATTGTTCTTTAGGTGGACTCCTTCAGTCACATGTTAAGTGTTTATGCTACACTTTAAGAGTAAATTTTACACCAAACTTGGTGATCATTTGGGTCCAAGTTCTCAGTGTTGAAACAACACTGGACATTAGTGTTAAATATGTAACATTTTAGAGTATAAATAAAATCTTTTACCAATACCATTTCACTTTTTCCAGATACCACAGCAAAATCCAAAGTGTTAATTTAATGCAGAGTGTTAAATTTAACACTTTTTCTGAGTTAATATTAGAGATGTGACGTTCGCGAAAGATCCGAATCTTTTGAACGGCTCTTTATAACGAACGATGGGAGCCGGATCGCGGGCAGTAACGAGACATTTGTACCAGTAGTTTCATTTCTTTTATTCCTCATATAATCTATATTTTTTTCATACTTAAATCGCTCCTGCTTTGCTTTTTCACAGAAAACAGGCGGAGTTGTGGAGTACAGAAGCTCACGATGAGAGGGGAAGGGGGGTTTCCGCTTGACAAACACATGGTTCCACCCACGTGACGGGATGACATCATTACGTACGGCTACGTGATGACGTAATACGTTCAAAATCGACCGGCTCTTTTGAACGGCTCTATGAAACAAACGGCTCCCCAAGATCCGGTTCCCTTCAAAGAGCCATTTATCCCATCTCTAGTTTATATAAGTTCTCAGATTCTGAGTTGAAATTACACTTTGGAAAGTGTTAATATTTAACATTTTAAAGTGTCCTTTTCAATACATATAAAGTGCATTCTGCATTTAGTAGCCTAACATACAAGATACTACAGAGCAGATTGCACTATGGCTCAGAGTTGAGGTCAACTCTTTAAAGAGTAACTTAACCCAAAATTAACTTTTTTTAGCTGATAAACTGTCTAGAATGTGTCTAAAATGTTATATAGTACTGTTTCTGTGCTAATTTTAATGTTTTTGTGCGTATTTGTTCAAATCTGTAATATTTGGTCTAAAAAGTCTTTTTGCTGCTCGTATGGGTAGAGGTCTGGTACTGCAGGCTAATTTGCATATTGGCTAACTGGTTCTCCGCTGTGACATGTCCTGCATGTTTTCGTCACATCCGCGGGGGCCTGAGTATAAAAGCGTTTCAAGCAGAGCCACTCCCCTGCAGAGATTCGGGTGTTGGAATAGCGATAGTAGTAGCATTTGCATTGTGAGTATTGATCGATAGCATTTTGAGGTTAGCATTATATTAACACTTAGCTTAG
>NW_013952652.1:669232-672066 GCF_001266775.1 Austrofundulus limnaeus | reverse complement strand
GCCTATAGTACAGTACCTGATGTACCTGCCTGTGGTACCAGATGTACTTGATACCTGTAGTACCTGATATACCAGATGTACCTGGTACCTGTAGTGCGAGATGCACCTGCCTGTAGTGCGAGATGTACCTGCCTGTAGTGCGAGATGTACATGCCTGTAGTACCTGATGTACATGCCTGTAGTACCAGATGTACATGCCTGTAGTACCTGATGTACCTGCCTGTAGTACCAGATGTACCTGCCTATAGTACAGTACCTGATGTACCTGCCTGTGGTACCAGATGTACTTGATACCTGTAGTACCTGATATACCAGATGTACCTGGTACCTGTAGTACCTGATATACCAGATGTACCTGGTACCTGTAGTGCGAGATGCACCTGCCTGTAGTGTGAGATGTGCCTGCCTGTAGTACCAGATGTACATGCCTGTAGTACCTGATGTACATGCCTGTAGTACCAGATGTACATGCCTGTAGTACCAGATGTACATGCCTGTAGTACCTGATGTACATGCCTGTAGTACCAGATGTACATGCCTGTAGTACCTGATGTACCTGCCTGTAGTACCTGATGTACTTGGTACCTGTAGTACCAGATGTACATGCCTGTAGTACCAGATGTACTTGGTACCTGTAGTACCTGATGTACCTGCCTGTGGTACCAGATGTACTTGGTACCTGTAGTACCTGATATACCAGATGTACCTGGTGCCTGTAGTACCAGATGTACATGCCTGTAGTACCAGATGTACATGCCTGTAGTACCAGATGTACATGCCTGTAGTACCTGATGTACCTGCCTGTGGTACCAGATGTACTTGGTACCTGTAGTACCTGATATACCAGATGTACCTGGTGCCTGTAGTACCAGATGTACATGCCTGCAGTACCAGATGTACATACCTGTAGTACCAGATGTACCTGCCTGTGGTACCAGATGTACCTGGTGCCTGTAGTACCAGATGTACATGCCTGTAGTACCAGATGTACATGCCTGTAGTACCAGATGTACCTGCCTGTAGTACCAGATGTACCTGCCTGTACTACCAGATGTACCTGCCTGTAGTACCTGGTACCTGTAGTACCTGGTACCTGTAGCCTACCTGGTACCTATAGTAACTGGTACCTGTAGCCTACCTGGTACCTGTAGTACCTGGTACCTGTAGTAAGTGGTACCTGGTACCTGTAGTAACTGGTACCTGTAGTACCTTGTACCTGTAGTAACTTGTACCTGTAGCCTACCTGGTACCTGTAGTAACTGGTACCTGTAGCCTACCTGGTACCTGTAGTAAGTGGTACCTGGTACCTGTAGTAACTGGTACCTGTAGTACCTTGTACCTGTAGTAACTGGTACCTGTAGCCTACCTGGTACCTGTAGTATGTGGTACCTGTAGTACCTGTAGTACCTGGTACCTGTAGCCTACCTGGTACCTGTAGTATATGGTACCTGTAGTACCTGTAGTACCTGGTACCTGTAGCCCACCTGGCTTTCTGTGGGATTCTGTGGAACCATAAGACCCCCTTTAACTCATGCATGTAACCCACCCTTCAGCAGCATCTAACCTTCCCTTCCCCAGGCTCGGTTCGGTTCGGTCCTACCTCCATATCTGTCCCAGCTGCAGGATGTGGATGACGGACTGGCCGAACCAGACGCAGAGGGAGTAGTAGGCCGGTGTGGCCCGGTTGTGTCCGGCCGGCCCGGTGCTGGCGGTGCTGTTGGAGGTGGTGTTCCTGCTGGCGGTGGAGGCCTGTCTCTGCGGGGTGGCCGGGGGCTGCTGGGCCGTCACGTCCCCGTGGGAGGCCGAGCCGGACAGCAGCTTGTTCCCGTCCACATGGGAGCAGTCCACGGCGGACTCGGAGCTGTCCTCGGTACCGAAGTCGTGGACGAACCACCGGAAGCTGAAGAGCTGCACGGAGAAGGAGCCCAGAACCACGAAGAACAGGGTCAGGCCGAACCACCAGTAGTCCCGGTGCAGGTAGTAGTCCACGGACAGCCAGACGTCGGTTCCGACATCAGCCAGGTACACGGCCACCGCCGCCAGAACCCACAGGCAGTCCCACACCGAGTACTGCTGCTGCTGCGGGCCGGGCCGGAGGCACCGAGAGCCGGGGCCGCTGCCGCCGCAGCACCGGGACTCCCCGTTAACCAGGTCCCCGTCCCCGGTGCACGCAGAGTCCGCCGGCTCTCCCGGGTGGAGCCCCTGAACCGAACCGGAGTGTTCGGAGTTCTGCAGGAGCGTGAAGGCCACGTCGCTCCGCTTCATCTTCAGCACCCCGTCAGATTTAGCTGCCATGACCGGAACCGGACTGGAAAAGGACGGCTTCTGGACCCTGTCTGCCCCCCTAGTCCTCCTGCTTGGACCGGATTAGCTCCTCCATGCCCCCCTCGGCCCGGAACACACGATGGAGACAAAAACCAGGGCCGAACCGAGCCTCGGACTAGCTCCGGTTTCTGGGTCCATTTCACCTTTTTTTCACTGAAGCGGTCCGGAACAGGATGCTTTTCCCCTGGTCCAACCTGATCCTGGTCCTGGTCTTGGTCCTGGTCCAATCACCTGTCCCTACAGAGTCCTGATTCTGAGGAAGATCCGGATGGAAACATGGACCGACAGAACCGAGGACGGCTGCAACCATCAGAATCCACCATGCAGACCACAAACCATGACATCATCTCTCTCCTCACGCCCCCACCGAACCCCACCGACCACCGAGCCCTACCGAGCCCCCTCCTCCCTCTGTTTCACATCTATCTATCTATCTATCTATCTATCTATCTATCTATCTATCTATCTATCTATCTATCTATCTATCTATCTATCTATCTATCTATCTA
>NW_013952652.1:662241-667785 GCF_001266775.1 Austrofundulus limnaeus | reverse complement strand
GGGAGCGGGGAGGTCACCTAATAAATGTCCTTACAGAAAATCTAACAGCTCATTTTAAATCAATACTTATACTTTTAATACTTAAGTACAAAAAATATCAGATACTTTAAGATTTTTATTTAAGTAATATTCCTAAAGGAGACTTTAACTTTTACCAAATTAATTTCTTTGGTAAGATGGTTGTACTTTTACTCAAGTATCACTTTGTGGTAATTTTTACAACACTACTATCTAATTGACAACATGCTGTAAAAAAAACTACAATTATTTGCTGTATAATGCTGAGTCAGTTTTTGCAGTCAAATTACTTCAACATACTTTGTTTTATTTTAATCATTTTCAACATTAATCGTCTTCAACTTTAACGTTCAGCTTGAGGTAGTAAAAATACAATAACTTTTGGTTTTTGTAACATTTGTACTTTTAATAAAGGTAAACCTGTTAAAATAATTTAGATTACATCAAAACATTCTCCTTAAAATCTGTTTCAGCAAACTGAGTTTTTTTATGCTACTTTTAAGTATTATTCTGCCATTTTTAGTTAGTTTTGCCCATTCTAGCTTATTTGGCTAATTATGGCTTTTAATTTTGCTCACACAGTTTGAATGTTGTGTTTGCAGGAAAAAGGTTTTGGTCTGAAATTGTTTAGAGGACATTGCTCCTAATGTTTTACCTGCTGTGTGGAGAGTGGCCCACTTCACTGAAAGAGGAGGAGCAGAAGAAGAAGAGTAAAGGCTTAGAGACTCAGTTAAAAGAGACACCACTAAAAAATAAGATCAGTTTGAGTAAAGTGTCTAGTCTTCAGATGGCAGCTGGAGTTATAATCATCTGTACAGGGTTTGCCCCCTTCCTCATTTCTTTTTTTTGTACATATTTGTCACTTTAATGTTTCAGATCACCAAACAAATTTAAATATGAGACAAATACAAGTAAACACAAAATGCAGTTCATCATTTAATAATCCAATAAAGTATCATTCAGTTCAATAAATTAAAGTCTTTTTTATTAAAGGAAAGAAATCCAAATGTGTGAAAAAGTAAATGCCACCTAAACCTGATAATGGGTTGGACCACCCTCAGCAGCAACTACAGTGAAGTGTTTGTGAGAACCGAGTTTTTTACAGTGTTCTGACCCACTCATCTTTAGAACTGTTGTAATTCAGTCACATTTGAGAGGGTTTCTAAGCATGGATTGCCTTTTTAAGGTCATCTCAATTGGATTATGTCAGGAGTTTGATTAGACCACTCCAAAGTCTTAACTTAGTTTTTTTTAGATGGACTTGCTGCTGTGTTTTGATCAGTCCTGCTGCAGAACCCAAGTGGTCTTCAGCTGGAGGTCAGGAACAGATGTTCAGATATTCTTCTTCAGGATGGTAGGCAGCAGAAGTCATGGTTCCATTCACCACAGGAATCTTCCAGATCCTGAAACTGCAAAACAGCCTCAGACCATCACACTACCACCACCATGTTCCACTGTTGGTATGATGCTCCTGTTACTTCTACACCTGATGTGATGTGACTTAAAGCTTCCAAAATGTTCCACACTGGTCTCGTCAGTCCACAGAGTATTCTCCCAAAAGTCTCGGGGATCATCAAGATGTTTTCTGGTTAAACTGAGATGAGCCTTTGTGTTCTTTTTTCTCAGTAGTGGTTTTAGTCTTGGTACTCTGCCATGCAAGCCATTTTTGAAAATCAGGGTGTCAGACGACTTCCTCTGATTCTTACCTTTAGCTTGACATCCTTACATAAAAAATGTCAAGGAAGGACTCTGTTAGGGGGTTAAACAGGCTAATACAAAATGACTGAAACATTAAAAACTTGTAATTTCAACATGTGCTTTACTATCACACATACCCAAACCATCAACATGTCTGCTAGATCACATCCCAAACCAACCAGACTGTTCAAATAGGGTTTTCCCAAAATTATTAACACCATATCTAATCTACCATTCATCTAAAAAATCTTGAGAAAATAGATCCAATCAATTGTGTGAACATCTGGATAGAAATAATCTATATGAGGAGTTTCAGTCAGGGTTTAGAGCTCATCATAGCACAGAAACAGCACTGGTGAAAGTTACTAATGATATTCTCATGGCCTCAGACAGTGGACTTGTGTCCACTCTTGTCCTGTTAGATCTCAGTGCTGCATTTGATACAATTGATCACAATATTTTATTACGTAAACTTGAACTTATTGGGATTACAGGAACAGCTCTAAAATGGTTTGAGTCTTATTTAACTGATAGATCTCAGTTTGTTAATGATAATAATGAATCTTCTTCTCACACCAGAGTTAGTCATGGAGTTCCTCAGGGTTCAGTGCTTGGACCAATCCTCTTTACTTTATATATGCTTCCTTTAGGTAAAGTTATTAAACAGCATGAGATAAATTTCCATTGTTATACTGATGATAGTTGTATTTATCCATGAAACTTGATGAAGCTAATCAGTTACCTAACTTCCAAGCACAACTTAAAAACATGGATGACTCTTAACTGCTTCTAAACTCAGACAGACAGAGGTTATGGTTTTTGGACCTGAACATCTTAGGGATCAACTTTGCAGCCTTTCACTTCCTCTGGATGGTATTAATCATTGATACCTTAATTGGGGAGTGGTGGCACAGAGGTTAGAGAAGATGAGTCTGTGATCAGAAGGTCACTGGTTCAACTCCCTGGACCAACCATCCCTACTTTGGGCCCTTGAGCAAGGCCCTTAACCCCTCCGTAGCTCCCTGGGTGCTGTAATTGGTATCCCACTGCTCCACATGTGTATTCATGTGTGCGGTGGGTAAAATGCAGAAAATTATTTTCCCCACCAGGGGAGTGTATAAAATAAAAAAATAAATAAAAATAAAGAAATAAGCATTAATCTCAGGCAGATGGTTGCCTGGTTCTGCTGGAGGCTTCTTCCTGTTAAAAGGGAGTTTTTCCTCTTGTTAGAATATTTGTAAACATCTTATAATATTATCTCCTCTTATTAACTGTGTTTCTGAGTGCTTATATTGTTTGCAGTTCAGCTTCGAACCAAGGCCGACCGAAACCAGAGCGGGCCAAGAACATGTTCCCGGTTCTTGGCAGAYTGCGAAGGACAAGTTGTTTTTGATGTGCTGCAGCTGCTTTTCTGTCCTTATCCATGAACTGTTCTGATCTCTTAGAAGCAGTATATTCTGATAGTCATCTTTATCTTGTCAAACATGTTGGACCGTTTTTTACCCCCACCCTTGAGTTTTGAATTGTGTGTAACCAGGGCTCCCAAAGTTAATAAAAGCAGGTGGGCGGCAGAGACTGACTTTCAGAGCGTGCTGAGGTTGTAACTGAACCAGTCTCTGTACGTTCTCCTTGCAAGTAAAACTTTATTGACTCTGCTTGTGTCTTTCCTTACAGCTTCAGTTCTACAAATGTTTGGTGTTTAAACCTGACACCTCTCCACTGTCACCAATGTGCTAATCAGGATGGGAGACTGCGACTAAGTGAAGGTTCAACACAATCTGCTGGCTTCTTTAGATGTGTGCAGTGCGCTATATAAATAAACTGAATTGAATTGAATTTCACTTCACAGCATTGTTTCTAAGCTTTACTGTGGACAACAACAGATTACAGTCAGCACTTGGTTTGTTTGCTACAGGAAGGGACCAAACAGAAGGTGAGGTCAACACAACATATAGTCTCTGCTCACATGATCCACTCATTTTCTTTACAGTGAGTCAGCCACCATCAGAATATTAACTGTGATTCTCCATCCACCATACTGTACACACTAAACAGAAATAAACAGAAATATGCCATAATGCACTGCAGCCTGATCACAGTAGGCTAATGAAAGCTAATGCTAACATCTACAGCTCATTATTGTGATTCAAACTTGTTGAAACTCATTTTTAATCCTGCAGCCAGCAGTGGGGAACCTTCTGCCTCTGGGCCAGATACAGATCCCAAAACTGTTTTTATTCAGTGTACCACAATTTCAAACATATAAAACAATCATCAATGTATAATAATAGATGTCACATCATATGGGTTCAACACGGTGTGGCCCTCATGTAAATGGATATTTGATTGTGACCTATTGATTAAAAACATTCTTTTTTTTTTACTTCATGTTTTCCTGTCTGTAATTTTGATTGGCATTAAACTCACCCACATATCTTATTAAATAAATTCCTGAAAATCTCTTGTAGATTTGAGAGAAAGTTCAAACTGAGGCTGAAAGCTGAATTCATGAAGATACAACTAGCATCTAATCAACAGGTTTACTCCTTGTATTTATAGTATATTTCACATGTTGGAAAAATAAATAAAACCTGATAAAATATGATTTGATGTTAGTTTTGGTCCAAGCTTCAGAGCCACCACAAGGGGACCAAAGAGGTGTGTGTGGCCCCAGAGCCACAGGTTTCACATCCCAGTTCCAGTAGATACAAACGTGCTGAGGTGGGTACAAAACAAGCTGAGGTGGGTACGATGTGGACAGATGCAAAACCAAGCTGTGATTTTCAAAATCTGTATGTTGGAAAGTCATTTAAAAACGAAACAAAAAGTCAGAAATATTTCAGATATGCTAACACTCTGCTGCTACAACTAAAAGCACTTGATACACAATGCAACATACAGCAGGTAAAATAAGTATTGAACACGTCACCATTTTTCTCAGTAAATATATCACTAGAGGTGCTAATGACATGAAATTTTCACCAGATGTCGGTAACAACCCAAGTGATCCATACATACAAAGAAATCAAACCATAAATGTCCAGAAATGAAGTTATTTGTAGTGATGTAACATTTGAAGCGATGCCTGTGTCGAGCAAAAAGGGACGTGCCAGATAAAGAGCCGGTTCGAGGCGTGTGTCATTACCGTGAAAAAGACGTGACTGATGACAAACGAGGCCTCAGATTCAGTGGGCCAAGTCTTCGTCTCATTTTGAGTGTAACAACCACCAAAGAGGGTTTGAGCCATTGATGTAGCCTCGCGACGCTTTGTGGGTTTTGAGTTGGCGTTTGGTGTTGTGGAAGGTGTCCATTGGTTAGTTAAGTTATTGGTTAAACAACTGTTCTCACGAAGGTATGCTGCACGCGCAGCAACTAACCTGCAAACAGCTCAGCGTCAGAGCCATGATAAATAAAGGGATAACCCGACTATTTGAAAAGCAGTGACAGATGTCATGATGTTAGTGCTTGGAGTAAGGTTTTTTTTAATTATTATTAGAGGCAGATACACAATTTTTTCTTCTTTTTGCCCCCTGTTCATTCAGTAATTAATTTACTTTGATTTTTTATGGACTTCGTTGTTTTTATGAAATAAATAAATACTCTCAGCTCAGGTACTACCAGGCTATACTTCACAAGCTGGGACAACCCCAGCTGCAAATGACTCCTGCCCTGGTTTACAGAACAGGATTTAATTTTTACTGGAATCTTTTTCCTCTCACAGACCAAAATCATGTATATTTTTAAAACCAACATGTCATAAAAACCAAAAAACTAAATAGTCTGGGATAATGCTACTGTATTAGTGTGCAAACTGTATTAGTGTGCAAT
>NW_013952652.1:652322-662061 GCF_001266775.1 Austrofundulus limnaeus | reverse complement strand
GGTTATCCCTTTATTTATCATGGCTCTGACGCTGAGCTGTTTGCAGGTTAGTTGCTGCGCGTGCAGCATACCTTCGTGAGAACAGTTGTTTAACCAATAACTTAACTAACTAACCAATGGACACCTTCCACAACACCAAACGCCAACTCAAAACCCACAAAGCGTCGCGAGGCTACATCAATGGCTCAAACCCTCTTTGGTGGTTGTTACACTCAAAATGAGACGAAGACTTGGCCCACTGAATCTGAGGCCTCGTTTGTCATCAGTCACGTCTTTTTCACGGTAATGACACACGCCTCGAACCGGCTCTTTATCTGGCACGTCCCTTTTTGCTCGACACAGGCATCGCTTCAAATGTTACATCATTACAAATAACTTCATTTCTGGACATTTATGGTTTGATTTCTTTGTATGTATGGATCACTTAGGTTGTTACCAACATCTGGTGAAAATTTCATGTCATTAGCACCTCTAGTAATATATTTACTGAGAAAAATGGTGACGTGTTCAATATTTATTTTACTCGCTGTATATAAGTTCAGAATGATAACATTGTAAAAAAAATACAACACAATAAAAGTGAAACAACAATTCATTTTATTTACAAGGGTCACTATGTGGGTAACATCCTGGACAGGAGGGGACCCTCTTTGCCGTGAGACCAACTCTAACCACTGTCCCACCATGCAGATGAGTAACTAAATGTTATCTCAGTGTTATGATGTTATTTACAGCTAAATCTCAGCTAAAATCAGCAGAAACGTGCAGCCTGTCAGCTCAGACATCACTGGGTGTTCCTGCAACCCTACAGTGTACTCAGCACATCATTAAGAAGTATGATGCATTCAAGTAGTGTTGGAAATTCAGAAACACGGGGTGGACCCACGGTCTGCAGCCCTATCTGGAAGAGACATTTTAACATCTCTCCTAACAAATAACATCTCTGTAGAGAGAAAACATCTACTTCCCTGAGAATGACTTGTCCTGTACAGTCTGGTTCTGTGTTTTAAAATCAAAATGCTACAAAACCTATGCAGACATGACACTGATGTAGTTGACTCCCATTCCAGTAAGTTTCAGGATGTTCAGTTTAAAACTGATATTTGTAGGAAAATTGGAAGTTTCTTCATTTTTTGCGCGGCACCTTGTCACCGAGTGGAACTTCATCCATCAGTTTCTGCAGAGAAACAAAAACTGGTTTCAGTAAGACGTGTTCAGAGACAGATGGTCGTTAGATCAACACAGTCTGAGGCTCTGGATCAAACACTGACCCCTTGTTTAAAATGAACATTTAACAAGTTTAGAGATTTTCCTCAGGTCCCGGGATTGGAACCAGCGACCCGCTGTGAAGCACGACCTCAGCGGTGCTGTGCTGGCAGGTGATGGTGACAGACACACCTTGAGCAGTCTGCTGCAGTAGGTGGAGGAGTCCTCTTCATCTCGACGGCTGTCATCAACCTTGTACCTCCTGCAGGCCAGAAGTAACTCGTTGGAGCTGTAGAGGGGGGCGGGGTCGATGGAGTGACTGTTGATCAGGCTGACCAGGTACTCCCGGTAATGTTTCCTGAAGACAGCAACATGCAATCTGCATTAATATGAACATTCACTCAGCAGCAAATCATATCCTAATCCAGATTAGTCATAAAAGCCTGACAGTTTGAGAGAACTGGATCTGTCCACTTCCTGTTTGGATGATCAGTCCAAAACTGGATCATGTGATAAAGACAATGAGACAGGTGTGAGCTTCTGCAACCACATTTACATACAGGCCTGACCGGGTAAGTCCATTCTGAATAAATCAAAAATAAACTAGAAGCACTCGGAGAGTGCAAACCTCCAGCAAGACCAATTTCCCCCATCCTGTAATAGAGTTAATGCACAAAGGCAGAGATGGAAACACATTTGCCGAATAAGTTCTGACGTAGTGAACATTTAAGGCAGTACGCATGGAATATCTTCTCGGTGGAGTCCAATGTGAAAAAAAAAAAACAAAAGTCAGACTCGTCACCTGATGTTATTCATCGTCAAACTGGTGTCGGATTAAGCTCCAAAGTTTTCATCAGACACATTTCATCATGTAAAACATCTGTTTTAACCTCTTGTATGAGTTTGTAATGGTTTGACTCTCTTTATAAAGTGCTTCCTGGCTCCCCCAATCTCCAAACTTTGAGGCCTGACCAGAAGCTCTCTGTTTACAAGTCTAGTAGGGAGAAACTGTTTTGGGAAACGTGGTGTGTTTGAGGAAATGGGAAAAATAGGTTTCATGGTGCATTCACGCACTTCCTGGTTACAAAACGTTCTCTAAATGCGCACCAAATGTGTAAAAATGCGCACATTATGGCAAAAAATTATTCATCATTAAATCTGGTTTTAACATTACTTTTATAAAGTTTGAAATCCGTGCTGTCCAATCCAGCTCACTGTTTTTAACAGAAGCCCTGTGAAAGCATCACAGCTTTGCCGATCTCAGAGTGTTAAAAGAAAAAAAAATTCCTGTATCTGCATCGTGATCCGGAACATCACCAAAATTTAACAGTGTGTTCCTTGGCCCAGTACACACGTGGTAAAAATGTCACAAGTTTTTAATAAATGTTGTCCACAGACAGAGCAACAGACATATGCGACCGAAAACATTATCTCCTCGCCCTTGGCGGAGGTAATAAACAAATCACAAACCTGTAGGTGACTTTTACAGGAACACACAATCATTGAATCTATAATGGGTTCAGTTTTGGAATCCATCTAATTCAAAATAGTTCCACAACCAGCTGACTGTAGAAAGTCCATCTAAAGTGAGACAGTTTTACTGATCCTCACAGATACTTGGATCTTAAAACATTACACAACATCTCTGCTTAAAACTTCACCATAAACCCTGTTTGTGAGAAAATGATCTTATAAACCACTGGTCTTCCAATAAATAATCACTGGAGTCGGCCCAGTTCAAGATTGCTGTGTACGACAGACTTAAGCCACAAAAATGTCTAAAACTCAGTCAGTTAAACAGATCTGAAACTAACCACATGACCCTCACTGCTGCTGTTCCTCTCTGTTTAGAGGTTCACAAAGTACAAATACTTTACTCTACTTTACTTAAGTAGAAATTTTGGTGATTTATACTTTACTGGAGTCGTCATTTTTCAGCCAACTTTCTACATTTTCATGCAATTATCTCTACTTGAGAGGTGCAAGTATCAAGATTTGAAAATGCAAAAAATATTTCAGTTTAGCTTGTTTTTTATTCCAGCTTGTCATTGATCAAACGTCATGTTCTGGGGTCGGATTTATAAAACTGGCGTACACACAATTTGAGCCCAGAAACTTGCGTACGCCACTTTTTACGCCAAGGTTGTGATTTATAAAATCCAAACTTGACGTGAAAATGTGCGGTGCCTCCTGCCAGCTCTGACCCATGCGTACGCTCATTTTGGAGATGGGAAACTGCGACACAGATGGTGAAGTGAAGAATTAGAGCCACACTGTGTAATGATCACTGTCAGATATTTAATTTACCTTCATAAGACTTAGATTTTTATTCAACTTTATCATCAGCTTTCTTAACAGTAATATTTATGCTTCTGCTGCTGAGCCATGCGGACCTTTGAAATGAAAAAACTTAWATCTTAAATAAAAGTTCCCGTGCGCAAMTCCCTTCATCTGCTTCCTCCTCAGACGACCCTGACCCACAGACCCCTCCCTGACCCACAGGCCCCTCTTCGACAAGAACAGCAGGACAGCAAAAGTCACGCTTTGGATACACGCGCAGGGCGCATCCACCTCGCCAGTGTGGATGTTATAAAACTTCATGTTTAAAGTCCGTGTTTGGCGTGTATGTGTGTGCGCGGGGCGGGGGTGTCTGCCGCGCATAACAGAGCAGGCAGGAGGGGGAGAGGATGAGGAGAAGAGCGGTGGACTTATTTCTAATTTTATCTGACTTATTTTTATATTTATTTTTATTGTTTTTATCGTCCTGCAGGCTCTGGGAGAAAATTAATTTGAAGCTGAGTATTTTTTTTATGAAAATCGTTAGATTACTCTAAAGCAAAATGAGGGAAAATCTGTGTCAGTTACAGACATTCAGTTCACGTGAGCAGCTGTCAGTCAGCACCTGTCAACCTCCAGACACACGACGGAGCGTGTCTGAACCAATCACTTTTGTTGGCATTGATCAGCTGACGAATTTAAATACATCTTAACATTCATGAGGTACTTTACATTGACTGTTTATGGTTGAGTGTGGGCGTGTAGAGAGTAGAACCTGAGGAGGGACCTCGTGCGCAAACTCTGACGTGCAGCTGTGATTTATGAAGGAAAGATGCTCAGAAACATGCGTACGCACTGTTTTATAAATCTGAATTATTTTTGGCGTACGCCATTTCTGCCTTTTGGCTGTACGTTCACTTTTAGTATGGTTTCCACGCAATCCTTTATAAATGAGACCCCAGAACCTGTTCCATCAGAACCTTCCTCCCACACACACACTAGTTCAGTGCTGTTTGGCTGTGGTTCTGCTCACGTACTCGCAGAGTGCAGCTTGTCCAGGCTGGGTCTGAGCTCCACAGGCTGAATCTGACTGTTCTCCTCCTTCATCCTTCTGTTCGATCACTCCACACAGACCTAAAGAGAAGAAGAAGAAAGAAGCTCTTCTAATCCTGATGTTTCTTTGTGTGTCAGAAACTTCCCCTCCCTCTGGATGTTATTACATTAACTACTGTTACTAAGGCTGACACATCGTTAATATCATTATTAGAAGTTTTGGGTTTTTTACTGCTACTTTTGTTTCTTAATATTTTAATACAAAATAAATTCAACATATTGTAAATAAATATACTGTTCCCAGAATGATGAAATGTTTCTGTTTACAGATGAATATCTGTATTTATGAGTAAAATGTGGGTTTTAGAAGGGACAGGAAGGTAAAATAGTTTGCTTTTCTTCCTGATGGCTGCAGTTCTCTAATCATGACAAACAAAATAAAACTGGTTAATAAATAGATTCATACTTTTTAAAAGAATAATAAATATAAAAATTATACGTATTATTTTTATATGTAGGAACAGATGGCAAATGTCAATGAACAGCTTAGTATTAGTAAGAGTACTACTTCAGCATCCTTACTTTATCTTTTCCTTTTTGACTTGTTCAAGCTTTAAGCTACCTACTTTTTTATTATTATTATTATTATTTGTCTTTTTTCTTTTTAGCTACTTTCTCATTACTTACATATTTTTTCCCTATAGCACTAGTAATTAGCCAACATTTTTCTGCATTGGTTGATTGATTGATTGATTGATTGATTGATTGATTGATTGATTGATTGATTTTATTTAAATGGGACATTGCATATCAATGAATATACAATGTTGTGAATATACCTGATTTAGAAAAATGTTATTTTTCCATCCGTAGTCCCATAAAACAAACACAACAAATACAAAAGTTACTATAATTTCATACGTAAAAATGAGAATTACAATAAAAACAAATAAAAACTATATTTACAGTTATAAACACACATTTTAAGAAGCTTATATTGAAAATACTAATTAAAAATGTGTACAAAACTATATCACAAAAATAACTAACACAAAATTCCAAAGGTTTCTAACATTCAATGATCAAAGTGCTGCTTACTAACCAAGCTGTCCCTTAAAAGAGAGATAGGTGGAGCTCTCTCTAATGGTAACAGGCCATGTGTTCCAGCACTTACTGTACATCCTTTAAAAACCATCTGTGAGAAAGAAGATTTTCTCAATTGAACCTCACAGTCCACGCTGGAGGTTGACTCCTAGTGCTATATAAACCTTTTGGCTTTTTAATAAAATCCTCTAGGGGTGGTGGGGCCTTACCCATAAAAGACATGAATAAGACAGTCATTTTTAAATAATTGAAAACTTTCAAAAACTTAAAATGTTATATTTGTCTAAAATTAGGCAGATATGATATAACCCTCCTATCAAATACTTTCATTCTTTTTTTTATTGCATTGCTACTGTTTTGCTCATTTTAACTTTTGGTTTTGGTTTTACTTTAGCTTTAAGCTTCTGTTTAGCTGGGGGTGGGATGAGGGTGGGATGGTGCGATTGTGTATGTTAAGAGTATTTGTCAGGCTGCGGTCTGGGCTGCCCCTACTGCTGGTTTATCTGGGGGCCTGCTGCTACTCGGCACCCCGGTGGGGTATGCAGCTGGCTGCCGGCGTGCTGGGGGTTCCCGGGGTCTGGGGCTGGGCGCTGGGGTGTGTGCTGGCCTGGCCTGGTGACTTCCTGTTGGGGCTCGGAGCCTCTGGACCTGTCGGGCTTTGGCCTGGAGGGGGTGCGCCCTGGGGGCCCKGACCTCTGTGCCCTTTCCTGGATCTGTTCTGGTATGGCGGGTGCCGGTGGGGCCCATGAGTTTGTCGCTGGCCCCGGGGGCTGTGTGTGTGATCGCTGGGGGGATTCTCCCAGTTCTCCCCTATGGTCTGAACTGGGGGGTGGGTGGGCGGATCTTCCCGTGCGGGTGCCCCTTGGGGCTCTGCGCTCGGGATCCCTCTCAGGCCCTTGGGGCTCTGGTCTTCTCTATGTCTGCCTCGTGTCTTGGGGGTTGGGTCTCGGTCCTCCACAGTCACTATTAAATATTCCATTGGAGAAATCTTGTATATACACGCATGTTCACAACTGCTCACARACAGGTGTTCTGATCCGGGGGTTCTGACTGGTCACTGAGTGTGTATATATGTCTGTGTGTATATACAGACAATATTTATGAATGTAGGCATGTATGTATGTATGTCTTTATATATGTATGGGTATGTGTATATATTTATATATGCCCTCCATGTGTTTATCAATTTATTTTTCAGGTGAGTGGACAGATGTTTGGTGTGTGGTCCTGTGTTTTGCTGGTGTATATTTAATATACTTCTAATCTCTATTTCAATCTTTCTAATTACTTCTCTCTCTGTTTTTCTCTCTTTCTCTATTTTCTCTTCACTTAAAAAAGTCACTGATGATGAAGAAATAAATAAACTAATATATATATTTCTCTTCACTTAAAAAAGTCACTGATGATGAAGAAATAAATAAACTAAATAAACTAATATTTTGGTTTCGTTTTCTACTGAAGAGACTAAAAAGCTTCTGTTTAGCTGATGTTAAGTTTTAGGAACTGTTTTGCTCATTTTAGTTTCCGTGCAGCCTTTTTTTTCACTGTAAAAGATTCAGTTAAAAGTTTATTTATCACTACCTCACTAAAGACATTCAGAAGTTAAACTGTATTAATACATGAAATACAATTTCACTGATTGCTTTCATAGTTTCAAATCATCCTGTACAGAAAATGTTAATATTTAAAAATGAATAAAGATTGTTTTCAAAGGGAAGTTAAAAGCATGAGCACTGAGTTGTAGCCTACCTGTCTGTGTTCCAGGAGGAGGTTCAGTGTTGAAATCTACTCCGTTATTCTACAAGTCACAAAAAAACAACACATTATTAATTATTAATTTGTTTCTGACGAGTAAAACACAACACTGAAAAAACAACTAAACAGAGTCAACAAACGACAACAAATAGCCAAACATGCGAGGCCCGGTCAACATCACATCTAACCCAGCAGAACCAATCAGATTCAATCAGAAGGTGCAGTTCTGGTCTGGTCAGAACAGCAGTGTGTTGGAGGGATGCCTGTCCTGGTAATGCTGAATGCTTGTTGTGAGGCTCATTGTAGAAAACTTTTATGTTTATTTTAGTAAAAGTCTCATTTATGGCCCAGTGACAGCTTACATCTCACACACATTAATGTGTGGCTTCTACATGAAAACAGGAATAGGAAGATACATGTTAGACTGAACAGGATGGCAGATAAAAAACTTACAGTTTGTCTTGGTTGCTTTGATGCAGCTGTCAACGTAAACTCTACATTTTATGTTTTACAACAGTGAACACACAGGACTAACCACTACTAACCATTAACCACTACTACTAAATATTAATTACTACTACAAATGATTGGTCACCACTACTATTAACCATTACTTCCAACTATTAACCACTACTCCTAAAAATTAATTATTACTACTACAGTGGTGGGCACTAGTCCCCTAAAAGCACAAATGCGCTAATTGTGGACCTAAATTTCTCCTTTGCATTTTAGGGGTTTTACTAATTTCATAAAATGATGTGCGGATTTGCACTTTTTAAATTTAGATTTGAGTAGAGCTAATTGCGAATAATGTTTCACATCCAAATGTCTACTTCGTCTAAAGTAAAGAGAAAGAGCCGTCTAGTCTCACTATGTTTTGTAGCCACATAATTCATTAAAACTTTGTCATGGTTTTCTTGAACATTGAAGGGGAAACCCAGCTCTACTTAACACAATGAACCTTCATTGCGAGGAAAGAGCAACCCCTCAGTTAGCATTGCGTTCACAGAGCTTTACACTTCTGACTCTTCTCGGTGACTGTTTTAACTTAGTAGAGACTGTAGTGTTCCCACAATTCTTTGCGTGGCAGGAAGCAATTAGAATTAGTGCAGTTTGTAGCTACTGTACCTCCCCTTCGAGAGACACAGCAGCAATAAATATTAAATAAACAGGTTAAAATTACTAATATATCTGCATGTTTTTTTACTGAAGTCCTGCCATAAACATAAGAAAATGACCAAAAAGCAGCAGAATTAGTAATCCACAACTATTTTTTGTTTTACAACCATGATTTAAGTCTGTTTCTACGAATCACCTCCCCATTCTGCACTGATATGTGCCAATCTGTCAAAGAAAATAATCTTACCACTAGATGGTAGTAAAGTGCTGACTTTTCTCTTACCTGGATGTTGTCTGGTAAACAGAGATTGTTTAGCGCTTTATTATTAGCTCTGCTAAGTTTTATTAATCATATATGCTTTTGAACTTGCAGACCTAAATAACTTGACTAGTGCTTTAGAAATTGTACTTGTACAACTGAAATTTAGTGCAGCCCACCACAGACTAGTAACTATTAGCCACCACTACTAACTATTAACCACTACTACCAACTATTAACTAATACTACTACTAAATATTGGCCACTACTACAAACCTTTAACTACTGCTACTATTAACCATTACTCTATTAACTACTACTACTATTACCCACTACTACTAACTTTTAACTACCATTACGATTAACCACTACTCTAACTATTAATTACTACTACTATTACCCACTACTACTCACTTTTAACTACTACTACTATTAACCACTACTACTAACTTTTAACTACTACTACTATTAACCACTACTACTAACTTTTAACTACTACTACTATTAACCACTACTACTAACTTTTAACTACTACTACTACTATTAACCACTACTACTATTAACTACTACTAACTATTAACCACTACTACTATTAACTATTACTACTACTAACTATTGACCACTACTACTAACTTTTAATTACTACTACTATTAACCACTAATACTAACTTTTAACTACTACTCCTATTAACCATTACTACTAACTATTAACTACTGCTAACTATTAACCACTACTACTATTAACTACTACTACTACTACTACTACTACTACTACTACTACTACTAACTATTACCCACTACTCTAACTATTAACTACTACTACTATTACCCAATACTACTAGCTTTTAACTACAACTACGATTAACCACTACTCTAACTATTAACTACTACTACTATTACCCACTACTGCTAACTTTTAACTACTACTACTATTAACCACTACTACTAACTATTAACTACTACTAA
>NW_013952652.1:645888-651206 GCF_001266775.1 Austrofundulus limnaeus | reverse complement strand
TGTGTGTGTGTGTGTGTGTGTGTGTGTGTGTGTGTGTGTGTGTGTGTGTGTGTGTGTGTGTGTACCTGCAGTAAAGCCTGGAGTCTAGAAGGTTCCCAGTCTCTCAGATAAAACAAACAGTCTCTTGGATGATGAGCATGTAGACCAGACACACTGCACTCGTCCACTGTACAGGTCTGAGGACAACAAGAGACACGAGTCTTCAAGTATTTACAGACAGATCATTTATTTACTCGCTGTCAAAACAACTAAAACGAACATACAAACCTGTCCAGGTGTTTTTACCTGGCCCAGCTCATCCACGGCACCTTTGGAAGCACAGCTGTAGAGAAGGGAGCGTGTGTTCAGGACTTACTGTGTGAAACGGGTTGTTGCAGCCGCTGCAGAACTGGTACCGACACTGTGAGCAGCAGAAGTGCATGCAGCCTCCTTTTGATAGAGCGTACTGAAACCGACAGTTGGGACAGGCTGGAGAGACGGGAGCACGAGGTCAGAGGTGGCACGAGAAGGATTGAAAACAGAGAGGAGATAAAAACAGCATCAGTGGTTGGAAAAAAAAAACAGGTTCAATGTGGTGTAAAAAAATAACAAGGGAAAGGGTTAAATGGTTTAACATCTATCATACTGAAATGTGACTGTTGGAAGACTAGTTGGAATAAATATGGCTGCCACAGCTAATCAATCTTAGAAAACACAAAAAATGATAAAACTTCATCAATTGACAGATATGTAGATCAAACTTGGTGTGGTAGTAGCTGAGACTGATCCACTGATTATACTCTGAGCACTGACAGATCTTACTGAAGTTCTGTGTTCAAGAGTTTGACATTAATTATTATAATAAAGCAAACATAGTGAGGGTGATGGACTGTGTATGAACTAATTTCATTGTGCTCTGTACAATAACAAAAAAGGCTTATCTTATCTTATCTTATCTTATCTTATCTTATCTTATCTTATCTTAAAACATACATATATTGAACAGAAACAAAAAGCAACATAGCAGAAAAACTACAGAATATAAACTCAAAGAAACACAATGGAGAACCTGACCAGCATAATGAACACAAAGAACAGATGTAAGTTGAGAACTAAGGACAAGAGCTGAAAAGGAGACAGCTGAGCCTAACGACAGGTGAACAGGTGCAACAGGAGTGGGCAGGGCAGGAGCTGAAAGTGAGGAAAGTACTGGGAAAACTGAACTGATGACAGGAAAACACAGAGGGCCAGAAGATAAATGTCATAACTAAAAAGAAATAAATCTAACATGAAAGATCACCACAGATCTTGTTTTCACAGTATTTGAGGTCTGAAAACACTGCAGCTTTGCTCCTATGTTGTTAAATGCTCCATCATTCCACTGTTAGCATATTTCATTTGTTACATAATGAGTAAGAAATGCATATGTGAGTGAGAGAGAGAGAGAGAGAGAGAGAGAGAGAGAGAGAGAGAGAGAGAGAGGGAGAGCTCACTGATGCCGTTGTCTCTCAGGTATCCAGCCAGGCCCTGTTTCTGATACTCTGGATCGTTCTCTCTCTTCCAGGACTGGTACTGTTCACAGGACAGCCCTGCATGCTGCGGCTCCCACTGCACAAACACACAAACACAAAAACACGTACCAGCTTCAGCTAACAACCAGACACCAAATGTGTTTTGTTGGGAATTAAAATTAAACAGATTGCTTGTTTGATTGTGTATATAAATGATTGCATTTATTGTTGGATCAACTCAAAACTGACTAAAGTCACTTATTGTGTTGTCCATTCACTTCTGCACGAAGGAAATACTTACCGAAAATAAGAGATCCTTGCTAAATGATTGCCTTATAACTTTGTTATAAGAAGTGCAGGAATCCTACAACCTCTTTTATGAGCTCAGTATTTAGGTTTTATAAGTTTACTTTTTTGGGTTAAAATAAAAACCCTATTTTTTAATAATTCCTGTGACCCCTCCTGTTTCAACTTGGCCCATCACATAAATAATGAAAGAAGAAAGAAAAAATGACTTACAGGCTTTTTGCACTGAGCACAGAAACTGTTCCTGCACTGAAAACAGATGACCTTCAGCTGGTCTCCATCATAGATAAACCCATAGGAGCACTGAGAAGAAGAGAGGGAATTAAAGATAATAAACCATGTGTATACAAATCCAACTGTGCTCTAAATCAAAACTTGACAAATGTAATATTTACATATTATAAACTCCATTACTAAACGCTGGGACAAATTACAAAATGTAAATAAAAACAGAATGCTATTCCACAAACCCACCCCAACCCCCACCGAACAAACAAGCAAACCCCCACCTCCTTTCTAACTGAGTTATTTGTCAAGCTTCAAAACATCTAGGAACAAGAAAAAGATGCAAAAAGGTAATGAATTCAGCAACAATAGAGAGAGTAATGAGATTTGTGATATTTAGAGGATTTACAGTTAAGGTGTGGGGTTAATGTGTTTAGTTTAGTCAGGTTTAAAGTGTTTGAGTGATGTTTAAAGACATGGAGCTGCTCTGCTCTGTTTGAGGCTGATGAGTCATCTGTTCTCATCATCATGATGAGCCATCAGAAGCCAACAGTTCCACCATTTATTTCATTGTTTGCAGATCAGTCATCATTGATATCTTCTAAATCTTGTCTCACCAACATCACTCTTGATGTGACGTCTGCAGCTGTGTGCTCCAGTGTTTTTCTGACTGCTTTGTTTTTAACACGTGTGGTTTATAAAGAACATCATCTATGACCATGGTATTGTACAACACTGATTCCACATTAAGAGAGGCTTGAATGATAAATCTGGATGTTGGACTTTCAGGTCGTGTCTGACTGGGCTGTCACTGGAGATGACTTGGTGAACAGCTTTTTCTTTGGGAGTAACTAAAACATTTTGGGACATTCTTCATTTATGAGTCCCAGAGGCATACAAAAGATTTGTGCAGTAATCTAAACTAGTCTCATCTCTAACCTTTGTTGATTTAGTCTTGTTCCTCTACTACCTGCCTCTCTCTGAAGTTCTAGTTTGACACCTGCATGGAAGTTTTCTCTGTAAAAACTCCCTGAAGATAAATAGTAATGATCAAAAACTGGTTCAAATTTGCCTAACCTCATTTCTGAAGCGTACCGTAGTTCATCACATCATGAACTGGGAGGCCAGCTGCTAAGGAGGTTACAGTTATGAGGCAGAGCTTTCAGTTATCAAGCTCCTCTCTTGTGGAACCAACTTCCAGTTTCTGTCCGTGAGGCTGACACTCTGTCTACTTTTAAGATTAGACTGAATTCCTTTTTGATAAATCATTTAGTTACACTTAGGTTTCCTGAATTATTCTTCATTTCTGCTGCTGTAGACTTAGACTGCTGGAGCACAAACTGAGCACATTTCTTCACTCTGCTGTTGTCTTTAGTCTCTCTTCTCTACATGTTTATTGTAATTAATTCTATCATGTTTTTTCTTTGTCTTTTTCAGAAGAAGGTGCACCTGGACCAGTCCTGGACCAGTTCTTCTGTGTTTGTCTGTGTCTCTTTCCTGTCCCTCAACCAGCTGGTCGAGGCAGATGGTCTCCTGTCCTGAGCCTGGTTCTGCTGGAGGTTTCTTCCTGATTAGCAGGGAGTTTTTCCTCTCCATCGTTTGCTCAGGATGGGAGACTGTGATGAAGTGATTCAACACAATCTGCTGGTTTCTTCTTTAGATTGTTCTTTTTATGTACAGTGTCCTGAGACAACGTATGTTGTGACTTGGCGCTGTATAAATAAACTGAATTGAAATTGAACAGTAGGATGAGTGTGTTGCAATGTGGGCAACAAAATAATGTGCACGCCTAGAACAGTTTTGCAATCAGAATACGACAAAAAACATGGTTTTCAAATACTGTACAGAACAGTCAGTCACCTCTGAGACCCAGTCTATGATAGAAAGCAGAAGAATGAAAGGAAGATTTACTGACAATTTAGACTTTATGACCTCACATAGTGGTTAAAGGATGTTTAGTTCAAACAGTGTAGTGGAGATGGATCAGTGGATCAGCAGTAGATATGATCCAAAGACCTGCTTTATGGACAGCTGATCCCACTTAGAAGCACTAACAGCTCCTTGTCCAGCTGTCTGCAGCTGTGTTAAGCACTAAAACTGAATGTTCAGGTCAATAATTAGAAAAAAGGACCAGACAGTCCTTGGACTGGTGTCATTATCTGATGGAAAAGAACTTTAATACTGAAGTCTCTTGATAACATTTCTTTAAAAGCCTTTCAGTTACTGATTTTGAAACTGTATGAATATACTGGATGACATAGTCTTTGTTAGTAAAACCTTTGTTGTGTACTCACATGGCAGCACCAGAGAAACTTTGGGTCCTTGATGAGAGCCTGCTCCGTCAGCTTCTTGTGGAACAGCTCATAAACTTCAGGCTCCAGACACTCTCGGAGCTGAGCACAGAACAGCGGGTTAGAGCTACGGCGGCCTCAGAGCTACAAAACCATGAATCCACATCAAGATTTATCGTTTGTGCTGATGATGTATGAAGTGAAATGAAGCCGATTCAAACATCTGCTGCTTTAACTTCAGCTGTCGGTGCTTCAGCTGAGACGTGGTTAGAGGCTGAATATCCCCACACTTCCTCACCTCGTATCTCTGGCAGATCATCTGGGATTCTCTGTAATGTTTGTGGTCTTTATTAGGCTTTGATTAGTTTTTAACTGGTTTTTGAGTTTTCTGTACTCTTGTTTTCCAGTTTCACTTTTCTGTTACCAGTTTATGCTAGCAGTCGGGGTTTTCAATTTTAATGTTTCCACACATTGTTACAGCTCTGTCTCGTTCCTAACCCCCTGTGTAAATGTCACTTACCGGTATAATTTTATTTTGAAGTTCAATCTTATTTTCTTGTGTCTTTATTTTGTAACTTCCTGTAAACCCAGAAGTACTGTATCTTATTTTGAAGGACATGAATGTATGTGATTTAGTAGTTAGCTTGATGGTAAACAGACTGTTGTCTGTCCATTGCAAAGGAAGAGAACATAGCGTGGTGCAATATTAAAACAAGGATAGATAGATGGATAGATGGATAGATAGATAGATAGATAGATAGATAGATGATGGATGATGGATAGATGGATAGATGGATAGATAGATAGATAGATAGATAGATAGATAGATAGATAGATAGATAGATAGATAGATAGATGGATGGATGGATGGATGGATAGATAGATAGATGGATAGATAGATAGATAGATAGATAGATAGATAGATAGATAGATAGATAGATAGATAGATAGATAGATAGATAGATAGATAGATAGATGGATGGATGGATGGATGGATGGATGGATG
>NW_013952652.1:639791-645465 GCF_001266775.1 Austrofundulus limnaeus | reverse complement strand
TATATGAGTTTGTATGTAATGTATGAATATAATATACAAGTTTCACTTTTTAAATGGAATTACTGAAATAAATCTACTTTTTCATGATATTTTAATTTTATGACCAGCACCTGTAAATTAAACCAAAATAAAACTACAACTAATGTAGTAAATTCAGGAATATGCTTCTATAAAGCCGAAGCACATTAAAACATTATTACTTGTGAATGTTTTGTGCAGTGCCCTGAGGTGTTGGGAGTTATATTCATTATATGAATAAAGTGAATAAAGTCAGTTACACTAAGCTCTATATAATAAAGTGAAAATGCTGTCAGACTGCAGGAGACCACTTCACAGTCCTTCAAACCTTTTCAGGTAGTTTACTTTTGTTTTTACACTGCTGCTACTGTAGCAGCTCCTGTTTTCAGCTCGTCATCAGCTGAGTGTTACCCTGACAGTGTGAAAGGAAACATGGAGGTCCTGATGTACTGTTCCATTAAGAGTCTTGAAGTGTTTGGTCCAAACCCACCATGTCTATTGGTCTAAACTGAGAATATTTTGAAACACAACACGATAACTTAATATGAGCAGCATTTTCAGCCATCCTGCACCATGATGTAGCCAGATAAGCTCTTGATACGTAGCTTCAAACTGTTGTAGTGGTCACCTCAAGTGGAATAAACAAGAAAACTGTCTTTGACCTCAGGCCTCTGAAGGGCCCCTTCAAAGAGACAGAGCTCTATTCCAGTTAAACTGAATTTAGGCCATAACAGGTCATCTTAACCTTGAAGAGACACTCTCTTTTTTTAATCAGATAATCCATCCATCCATCCATTTTCTGTACACGCTTCTTCCTTTTCAGGGTCGCGTGGGTCACTGGGGCCCATATCCAGCAGCCACAGTGCGAGGGGCGGGGTACACCCTGGATAGGTCACAAGTCCATCACAGGGCCACACATAGAGACAAACGAGACAAACAACCATTCACTCTGTCACTCACACCTAGGGACAATTTAGAGTTATCAATTAATCTAACAGTCATGTTTTTGGTCTGTGGGAGGAAGCTGGAGTGCCCGAGAGAACCCATGCATGCACGCAGAGAACATGCAAACTCTACCCACAAAGGTCCCCGGACCGGGATTTGAACCAGTGACCTTCTTGCTGAGAGGCATCAGCTCTACCAACTGAGACATCGTGCCGCCCCTTAATCAGATAATAAACTGAATAATCCCCATTAATTTTGATTTATTTTTCTTTTAAGTTCTTATGCATTTGACAATCAGAGACAATGTTTATGAAAGTTGAAGAAGGAGAACAGGTCCCTCATGTGTATGGACTTTTCTGCTGAAATGTCTTAACTAAACTAATCGTTGTGGTTTAAGTTTTATTATGAAACATTAATGTTTTATTTGTCTGAATCATCAGGAAAATGTTTTAAGGGAAATAATTCATCCTTTCAGGAAATTAAGATGAATGAGCAACAGGTCAACATGATATGTTTGTTTATGCAACTGTTCAGAGATCCACAATCTTTGTTAGCTCCAGATGGCGAGGGGCAGTCTGAGCTAACAATTTCAATTCTCCCTGTTACTAACTTATCAAACAAAGGGCAGACCTAGGAACTATTCTTCTCTTGTACTAACATCTGGTCGGACCCTTACTAGTGAGACACACTTCTATCCAAACACGGGAGCAGCTGTATTCTCCGTGAGGAAACAGCATTTTGGCTGCGTGATTCGAACCCATTAGCCAACGGGGAATCTCACATTCGGGACACAACACCCCCTGTCGTGTCCAAAAACCCGAGCTTTAAGGCTCCACAAGTAGCTTGTTTTTAAACCTTCCTCTGGGAAGGAATTTTATTTTGAAACGGGAAACAGTTTTGGCTTCGCCTCTTTCCTGCGGCTTGACACGGAACCAGCCGGTGCTGAAGTCTGACATGTCTGGAGGACCACAGATGAGTAAGCAAATCTAACGGGTTTCTTACCGACTGAGAGTGCCTTCCATGAAAACATGGACAGGTGACTGACCTCATCATCAAAGGTAAAAGTTGGCCTGTTACGAGCATTGCTTTTCTGGCTGAAGTCGAGTGAACGACGCTTGCCTTTCTGGTTAAACCCACATTCTTTAAGATAAAGTTAGAAATAACTAATCTTACCTTCCTCCTTTCTAAAACTACCCTGCCTTGCTAAAACCTAAGTTAAGTACCTGCAAATGTTCTGGTTTATTTACCATATAAGCCTGATGTTTTGCTGCTTCTAAAGTTGTCATATTTAATAGTTAATTAAGCTAAGACGTGTGCTTGATTGTTGTTAATTCTTAAACTTCTATAGGAAAATTTATTGCTCACACTTAAGTTGTTCACTCATAATTTGTTTGATTTATGTAAATAAATGATCTCATTTGTTGCTGGATCAAATCAAATTCACTGAGTTATGTTACTTATTGAGTCTGTTATTCACTTTGCACAGAGGAGGTGTTTTCCCTAATAAGCCAAAAACCCTTGATAAATAATTTTTTTATAACTTTTGTTATAAGAGGTGTAAGTGACTCTTACACTGTGATGCTGGAAATTAAACAATAAAGGTTTCACAATGACGTTGATGAATGTAACACTGATGGGTTTGAGAGAACCTAAAGGGAAACAGACTCGTCTTTTCCTCCTTTCTTTTACGTTTCATCAGTTCTTACCTGGATATCCAGGGTGGAGAAGTAGCTGTTGAGATGTTCGGGGTCGTTAATATCAGGCTCCCAGCAGACAGGACACACCATGTCTCTGATGTGTTTGTCTCTTATAGCAACAGTGAAGTGCTGCTGAAAACAGCCACAGCACACCGAGCACTGGCACGACGTCAAGGACTGCATCTAAGACGGGAGTAAAGAAAAGACGGTTAGATTTCCTTCAAAAGAAAGGAGACGTACAACACATTTAAAGATGTGCCCATGCACCTTGCTGTGGGGGAAAACACAAAGGCAGATAGGACACTCTTTAGCCAGAACTCTCTTGATGAACTCTCTGTCGTGGGACTCTCGTACAGCCTGGACCACGTCCTCCAGGGAGTAAGGTGCACTGTGCTCCATCAGTAAGGACAGTGCCAGCTCACAGCGGCCCCAGCTGGGAAGATCATACACTGCAAGGAGTCTGCGACAGATCCGCTGTACGACACAAACACAGAGCATTTTTATACAAGTCTTCATTTTCTTCAGGATTCTTTTTACTTTGTTGTCTTACAACCTGGATTTTAATTAAGAGTTTTAAAATAAAGATGAGAAAACAAGAATCACTCGGACGTGGGAGGAGTTTGGAGAGGCCATGGAAAAAGACTTCTGTATGGCTTTGAGGCAATTCTGGTCCACCATCCGGCATCTCGGGGCAGGGGAGCAGTTCACCACCAACACTATTTATGGTGGGGATGGTGTGCTGCTGACCTCAACTCGGGACGCTGTGTGTCGGTGGGCGGAATACTTCGAAGACCTCCTCAATCCTACCGACACGTCTTCCCATGAGGAAGCACAACCTGAGGATCCTGGGTCGGACTCTCCAATCTCTGGTGCTGAGGTTACTGAGGTGGTTAAAAAGCTCCTCGGTGGCAGGGCGCCGGGGGTGGATGAGATTCGCCTGGAGTTCCTTAAGGCTCTGGATGTTGTGGGTTTGCATTGGTTGACGCGACTCTACAATATCGCGTGGACATCGGTGGAAGTTCCCCTAGATTGGACCCCGGGGTGGTGGTCCCCCTATTTAAAATGGGGGACCGCAGACAGAGTGTGTTCCAACTATAGGGGGATCACACTTCTGAGCCTCCCTGGTAAGGTCTATTCGGGGGTTCTGGAGAGGATGGTCCGTCGCATAGTCGAATCTCAGATTCAGGAAGAGCAGTGTGGTTTTTGTTCTGGTCGTGGAACAGAGGACCAGCTCTACACCCTCAGCAGGATCCTGGAGGGTGCATGGGAGTTCACTCAACCAGTCTACATGTGTTTTGTGGACTTGGAGAAGGCGTTCGACCATGTCCCTCGGGGACTCCTGTGTGGGGGTACTCCGGGAGTATGAGGTACCAGGCCCATTGATATGGGCTGTTAGGTCCCTGTATGACCGGTGCCAGAGCTTGGTCCACATTGCCGGTAGTAARTCGGDCTCATTTCCGGTGAGAGTTGGACTCCGCCAAGGTTGCCCTTTGTCACCGATTCTGTTCATAACTTTTATGGACAGAATTTCTAGGCACAGCCGAGGTGTTGTGGGGATCCGTTTTGGTGGCCTTAGGATCACATCTCTGCTTTTTGTGGATGATGTGGTCCTTTTGGCTTCATCAGATCGTGATCTCCAGCTCTCTCTGGAGCAGTTCACAGCCCAGTGTGAAGCAGTTGGGATGAGGATCAGTGCATCCAAATCCGAGACCATGGTCTTGAGCCGGAAAACAGTAGCGTGCTGCCTCTGGGTCATGGAGAAAGTCCTGCCCCAAGTGGAGGAGTTTAAGTATCTTAGGGTCTTGTTCACAATTGAGGGAAGAATGGAGATCGACAGGCGGATTGGTTCTGAGTCTGCAGTGATGTGGGCGCTGTACCGGTCTGTCGTGGTGAAGTGGGAGCTGAACCAGAAGGTGAAGCTCTCGATTTACCAGTCGTCTATGTTCCTACCCTCATCTATGGTCACGAGCTTTGGGAAGTGACCGAAAGAACGAGATCACGGAYACAAGCGGCCAAAATGAGTTTCCTTTGCAAGGTGTCTGGGCTCTCCCTTAGAGATAGGGTGAGATGTTCAGAGAAGTTCAGTTATCCGGGAGGGACTCAGAGTAGAGCCGCTGCTCCTCTATGTTGAGAGGAGCCAGTTGAGGTGGTTCATCTGGTTAGGATGCCTCCTGGATGCCTCCCTGGTGAGGTGTTCTGGGCACGTCCCACTGGGAGGAGGCCCAGAGGAAGACCCAGGACACGCTGGAGGGACTATGTTTCTCGGCTGGCCTGGGAATGCCTTGGAATTCCCCTGGATGAGCTGACCAAGTGGCTGGGGAGAGGGAAGTCTGGGTCTCTCTGATTAGGCTGCTGCCACCGAGACTCGACCCCGGAAAAATGGCAGAAAACGAACAAACGGACGAACAAACGAACGAATACAAGAAAATACCATAAAAGCTGATACTCAGTTGTTTTTTTGAGACCAAAATAAAAAATTACAAAAAACTTCCAACTTCTCCTGTGTTGAGTCATCACTGCTTCATACAGAGTGTGGAGTCCATGGTCTCACCTGTTTGTCTGGGTGATGGATGTCTACAGGAGGTCTGGGTATGTCACTCCAAATCCGTTTATGAAAGGGCTCCAGGAGGGGCCTCTGGAGAAGAGCCAGGGCCCCCCGCACCTCACCACCACTCTGTCTCAGAACATCATGACAGTGAGTTTCATCGCTGAATCCCAAAGCACACAGCTCCTTCACCTGAAAGAAAGAAGATGGTGATCAGTTTACACTTCTGTCAACTAAAATGTAGAGGATAAAAAGCTGAAACTGAGCTGTTCATGTTAGAATAAACTGGACAGAAGCTAAAACAGCTGATCTGATGGATGGATGGATGGATGGATGGATGGATGGATGGATGAATGGATGGATGGATGGATGGATGGATGGATGGATGGATGATGGATGGATGGACGATGGATGGATGGATGGATGGATGAATGGATGATGGATGGATGGACGATGGATGGATGGATGG
>NW_013952652.1:625465-638220 GCF_001266775.1 Austrofundulus limnaeus | reverse complement strand
ATGATGGATGGATGGATGATGGATGGATTGATGATGATGATGGATGATGGATGGATGGATGATGGATGGATGGATGATGGATGGATGATGGATGGATGGATGATGGATGGATGGATGATGGATGGATGATGGATGGATGGATGATGGATGGATGGATGATGGATAGATGATGGATGGATGGATGATGGATGGATGGATGGATGGATGGATGATGGATGGATGGATGATGGATGGATGGATGGATGGATGGATGATGGATGGATGGATGATGGATGGATGGATGGATGGATGGATGGATGGATGGGTGGGTGATGGATGGATGGATGGATGATAAATGATGGATGATGGATGGATGGATGGATGGATGATGGATGAATGGATGAATGGATGGATAAATGATGGATGAATGATGGATGGATGGGTGATGGATGGATGATGGATGGATGGATGGATGGATGGATGATGGATGGATGGGTGATGGATGGATGGATGGATGGATGGATGATGGATGGATGGGTGATGGATGGATGGATGGATGGATGGATAATGGATGGATGGATGGATAAATGATGGATGAATGATGGATGGATAAATGATGGATGAATGATGTATGGATAAATGATGGATGGATGGATGGATGGATGAATGATGGATGGATGGATGATGGATGGATGGATGAATGATGGATGGATGGATGATGGATGAATGATGGATGGATGGTCTTGTTTTTTCACCTTAGCCAGTCTGTCTGTCAGAGCCTGTCTGGCAGCTCTCTCTGTGTTTCCTCCTGCTGACAGCCAGGCCTGCTTGGCTTCAGCTCTGGATAACTGAATCCCACTTTTAACATCTGCAGAGTCCGCCTTCTCTCCTCCATCAGCAGGTGGGGCTTCTTTTGACATGTTCTGTATGAGGTGAAGATTATCAACACAAACGTTCCACAGAGTGAGAGCATGAGGTAGGTACAGGTGTGCTGACAGGTACTAACAGCTGATGTCTTGTCAGAAACACTCTGTATGAAGGATGATGCCACCAACATCCTGATCTGGTCCAAAATCAGAGGGAGCTCGGTCTTCAGCCAGCTGCAGGATAAGATACTACTCTCCCCAGTTACCCTCACACTTGTGAAGACTTCCTCTGGACTCAAACCTTTCTTCTCCCCAACCTGACAGAAAGGACAAAAACACTCAAATCCACTCTGACAATAAGTTTCCAAGGAGAGAAGAACAACCATCCTGAAGGAGATTTACTCTGATGAGCTGAATCAGCTTCAGTCCTTCCTCCTTCATCAGCCTCTGCCTCTGGGAGTCCAGGTTCTTAGGAGCCACCTGTTTGGGTTTGACAGGCAGAGCAGGGACCCGTCTGACAGGTGAGGGTGGGTGGAGCTTCACAGGCAGGGGTGCAGGCTCCGGACGAGCCAGGTCGCACATTTCACACATTGTAGCAGGAGAGTAGTTTAAATAGGTGCAGAACTGACAAACCCACTGAAACAGGAAGACAAAAAGAGTTACAAACTAAAAGTTATGCTCTCAAAAGTTATTTTTGGGATATAAATTATAATAACATTTTTGCCAAAATGTTTCTTAATATATTAGATCAATATGACAAACTTTTGGTCTCAATACATAATACATACCTGGGGCCTCATGTACAAAGACTTGCGTGGATTTCTTACTGAAACCTGACGTACGGTCAAATCCAGAAAATGGCGTACGCACAGAAAAATCCAGATGTATCAAACTGTGCGTACACCTGAACCCACGCACATTTCTTTTGTACATAACAATGAACGTGGAACTGAGCGCAGGTAAGACACCTCCCCTGACACGCCTTCATTATATGTTAAACTGATGCAAATTACTTCCTGCATGTGTGAAGGACATGTTTGTTTGATCCCTGCATGATCAGAAATGATTTCTAGAGTCAGGAAAATAATGAATTAAATATAATGTGTGTGAGAAAAAAATCCTAAGTAAAAATAAGAGTAAAATATATCTGTCACGCAAAGAACGACTGATTGTGTGTGTGTGTGCGTGCGTGTATGAAGCTGCTGTGGTGCGCAGCCGCATCCATTCATTCTGAGCCTGTAAATATTCACTTTATGCACGAGTTTATTACCATAATTAGAGAGGCACAGAGGAACTTAAATGTTTGGTAGAACATAGATCTTTGTTTATTTCATAGCTGAAATGAAGAACGAGTCTCTGTGTCTCAGTACTGGAGAGTTTTCATGACATGACGTGATGTTGGAGAGTTAGATTCAGATGGATCAGACCATTCCATCGGTCATGATTCAGCTTTGGGTGGACTGGACTGACACGGTCCCGATCGGTCTGCCAGCTCCCTCTGGAAAGCTCCTGTGGAACCCCAATTCAATCGCTGCTGCTGCACGCGTGGCGCACCGGTGTGTGGCGCTCCCAGAGTGCAGCAGTGCCAAACGGAAAAATGATTTTCCTCAAAACGGCTGATAAGCCGTCATCATGGATCAGAAAATTCTATCTGTTTATAAATAAATGCTCTGCGTGTTACACAATTTATTATATCCTCCAGTAAGGCTGAATCCATTCCTGTTAAATGTATTTTTGGCACAACTTCGCACTTCTTTTATCTAACTGCGTCCATATGGATGTAATAATTGTTAATCATATGTGTCTGGTGTGAACAATAATCATTTTCACATCATGAACAGTTCCTCAGCATCACCTCTAAGTGTCTCCAATGGAACCAAAATCACAGAAATGTGACACCAGCCCTGGAGTTGGCGTGGGGCTGCGCACATTTCCAHKTTCAGTTGAGTTTTGATACATCCGGAGTTTTGCGTGGAAAATGGCGTACGCAAGGTTTTTGTGTGTACACACTGTTGATACATGAGGCCCCAGGACTGTACTTGGTACTTACCAAGAACATACCTGGTAGGTACTTACCTTACCCAGGTAAAATAAGGTAAATCTCTGCTTTGTGCTCTGTAACGGCACAACAACACACAAACACTGACCTGACTGTCAGGATCCCCGGGCATGCCCAGAACAGGTGCAGGTGGTCTGGGTGGTGTGATTGGCAGGTGTGAGGAGGTCACCGGTGGGCGTGTGGCCAGGCGAGGTCGTTCACATACCTCACACAGAATACTGCTGGCTGTGTTCACCATGGTGCAGCTTTTACAGTGCCACTCTAAGACAGCAACAACACAACTCATTCGTGTTGTCAGGATTCTCACATTATACAGAACAGTCACTGTCTATCAACGACTCGGCTCAGATATTAATATAAAATTAATACACTAAGGGCCTGATTTAGCAAAGATTAACACGTATAAAATGATGTGCAAACCTGATAGCACACACAAAGCTGATTTATTAACGATGAGCAGCGAGGACTGCGTCTGTCAGATGAGCAAAACAGCAGCCGCAACACATTCAGCGTGTCTGCCTTCATGAATATGCAAAATATATGATGATTAGCAGATCACGCAAAATACTGAGCAGAGGATCTGCAGATATAAATATTTTACACCCGTAATAAGATTTATCAAACCTTAAAACTGGTTGCTCTACTGTTTCATTGTCTATAT
This sequence comes from Austrofundulus limnaeus, assembly GCF_001266775.1. NCBI lineage: Eukaryota > Metazoa > Chordata > Actinopteri > Cyprinodontiformes > Rivulidae > Austrofundulus > Austrofundulus limnaeus. The sequence goes on along the minus strand of NW_013952652.1, from coordinate 634,655 downwards.
TTAGTACTTTTGAAAGTCAGGTGCAAAGTGGCTGCACAGCTTCAGACACTTTATCCCCTCTGCTCTGCAGTGTGACAGTAGCTAAATGTACAACTTATAAATAAAAATGAGTATAACTGCAGCTTGAAAAAATACATATAAAGTCAATCTCAGCTGTGGTCTGTTTTTTGTTTTTGTCGTCCAGAGCTGGGACAGAGAAGTTTTTTTTTTCTTTCTGAATCTTTCTCTAAATGATACAGCCTGCATTATAATAAATGCATGCTGACAAAATCCACACTTAATATGATTGTGCTTTTCTATAATCTGATGAAATGAAACTGTTGTACCTCAAATTTAATCTGTTGTCCCAACTGATGTGATCTCTAACCATTGATGATGAAATAATCTCAAATGATGTGAAATCTGAAGGTTAGTCTGCTTGTTGTTAAAAAAGTGTCTCCAGCTGCTTTAACAACATATCACTGCACGTCCAATTGGAGAAATCTGTTCCTCTTCCACAATGAATACAAAAAAACGGATGTGACTGGAGACATAAACTCTAGTTTTGTCTGATCTGTTCCAGAAACTTTGTGGCTTGTCAGTTTTTTGTGAATTTGTTTGGCTTTCTTGTGTTTTTCCACCTGTAGTGAAGCCCCACCCACCTGGGTCTTCTTTTATGACTCAAACAAGCGAGGAATTGTGCAAATAATTCTCAGGTCTTACACAACTTAGAAAGTCACAACATGTACTGTAGTCTCACTTCTGAGGATTGAGGCTTGTTTTTAATCAAAACTTTCCATTCAGGACAGTCCAAGTTGTGTTAGAAATAAAGATGCTAAAATGATTTTGTACTCCTTTCGTTTTTCATGTAGAAAACTCAACCCAAAAGCAACGACCAAACACAACACAGACCGTTGAGAGTAGCAGACTGACTTTCATCCATTTTGGAGCTGTTGAACTCCAGGCGAGGGTTTTCACACTGCTCACACAGCACAGCACGCACTGGGTTCAGCTTAGTGCAGTGAAGACAGCACCAGGTGGAGGAGCTGAAACAGGACAGGAGAGACTGTTACGCACCTGATACTAAAAACTTTTTATTAAGTAGATCTTTGATTAATAAAAGCCAGAGTTTAACCTGACTCTCCAATGCTAAAACCAGCTTATCCATGCTAGTCGCTAGTCTCTCCGATGCTAATGCAAGCTTATCCATGCTAGTTGCTAGCCTCTCCGATGCTAATGCAAATGAATAGTTTCCTTTTCTTTTGCCAGTGCCGGTGTTGTACGAAATTCAGTTCCCCTGTTAAAATATGTTCCCCCCTGTGTCGGGAGCCCCTCCCTCATATTAACCATTTAGGATTGGTCTGACGTTAAAGCTGAACCAGTGATTCTCTCTAAGGTTAACCAGTAGGGGGAACAGATTTTCACAGGGGAACTGAATTTCGCACATCACCGGCCTCTCAGTTACCGGTGATGCTCCTCTGACAGACAAGTCACCAGATCAAACCTAAAACTGACAGGATTTTTTAAAGAGCATTAAAGTTTAGAGCTACCACACAAACTGAATGACTCAGAGCAACAAGCTCCTTCCTCTAGCTGATCAAAAATATCAACAAAAACAACAAATGCTTAGTCTAACAGGGATTTAACCAGGCGACCTGTGGTGATCCCTGAAACCTGAAAGACTGACCTGTGTCTGCTCCTGCCTTTAGATGATGATGATGATGAAGATGTGACCGCGTTGCGACGGTGGCCGGCTCTCTCGGGATGGGAGTGATACAGTCGGTCACATTCTGAGCAGAGCGCCTGCAGACAGGTCAGGCAGTGGGCAGACACACGGAATATTCCACAGATAGTGCAGTTCTCTGGAACACACAAGGACAGAATCTGAAGATTCAGAAGAATCTGAACCTCTTGGAGCAGGAGGTTCTATGGTTAGAAACACAAGGGTAACCTGGAGCAGGTTACCCTTGTGTTTTTACGCATGGACCCTCCTGGGGCAGGTTACCCTTGTGTTTTTACCCATGGACACTCTTGGAGCAGGTTACCCTTGTGTTTCTAACCATGTACCCTCTTGGAGCAGATTACCCTTGTGTTTTTACCCATGGACACTCTTGGAGCAGGTTACCCTTGTGTTTCTAACCATGGACCCTCCTGGTGCAGGTTACCCTTGTGTTTCTAACCATGGACCCTCCTGAAGCAGATTACCCTTCAGTTTTTACCCATGGACCCTCCTGGAGCAGATTACCCTTGTGTTTCTAACCAAGGACCCTCCTGGAGCAGATTACCCTTCTGTTTTTACCCATGGACCCTCCTGGAGCAGATTACCCTTGTGTTTTTACCCATGGACCCTCCTGGAGCAGATTACCCTTGTGTTTCTAACCATAGACCCTCCTGGAGCAGGTTACCCTTGTGTTTCTCCACCAACATGCACTGGAGCTCTAACAAACCTAGAAATGAAGGCTGTGGATAAGAAGTATGCAGCAACAATTATGTAACCAGATTTTCAACCCAGATCTCTTTTGAACTGAATTGAAACTAATTTATTTGTGCTGTGAGATGATGTTTGTTATAAAAAACTGAATTATTGGGTGAATTAAAATTCTGTAAATAATTCAAACCTTATAATGTAAAGGTAAAGCACTCGCTGTATGTCAGTGCAGAGTTTTAGACTGAGATGATTTTATGCTGAAAAAGTTTGAACTCTTTTGGTCAAACCTCAGGTTTGTGCTGAAGCTCAAAGCATTTTGTAATGAGATGTGATCTGAAATTAATCTCAGCTGCTGTAACGCCACATCTGAGCTCAGTCTGTCCTCTTAAATCAAGTTAGTCATTTGAATCAGGTCGAACTCTAATTTTGCTAACAGAACAGACAAATGGATCCACAGGTCTTTGATGACAGATGATAAAAAGTGTTTTGCTGGTGAGCAGCAGAAGCATCTTCAGAGTCTGTCTGGAGGTCTGGTTCTAACTCGGGGCTCAGGACCTGGACCACAGAAACGGACTAAACCTGCAGACACTGGGTTCTTCTCCCACCTGAATGTTTGTTGGAGGTGGTGGCACATTTCTTTGTGAGCTTGACACTTTTGTTGTTGGTGGACAGGGAGTGTCCATGGCTGCTGTCCCTGAAGGAGCAGTCCTGAAGGGGGAAGGCCAGAGACTTGGTCTGACTGTGTGGACCTGAGGCCGGGAAGGAGCCACAGGAAACAGCGTCGGTGTTCAGACCCACATCCTGATCAGAGACAAGAAGCTGACAGTGAATGACTATCAGCACTCTATTCACTCAGCACATTCAAAAAAGTGTCGATTCATTCAGTTTTACTAATGTTGAGCTGAAGTTTTTATCTGAGCTTCAGCTTCACCTCAACAGATCAGATCCATGTTCTAAGATCTTTATTTCAAAGTTCTTTACCTCACATGCTGCCGTCATCTGTTGATGTAAACCGTTTGTCTTGTAGCACAAATATTTCATGAAGTCAACTGTTAATAAACATGAAGCATGCTGTGATGGACTTCACCTTGTGTCTCAGAGTAGGAATAATCCTCTCATAGAACTCAGGATGAGGATGAGTCTCCTGCAATCAAAGAACAAAACATAGTTTTATATTTCAAGTAAAGGAATTATTTCAGTGTGTGAGGAAAAGACACATAACCTGTTCAAACTCAACAATGATTAGAAAAATAAATATAAAAATAACCAGTTTATCTTGTTATTTGATGATCTTGTTATTTTTATGTTTATTATTGACATAATTTATTTTTAGTTTAAACTCTCAGCTCTGACAGATTCAAGTTTGTTTCAAGCAGCTGCAGTGTTTCTTCCTAACAGCTGATTAAAATCAGGTTAAAGCTAATTATTATTTTTATATTTAGCAGAGTTTGGTTTGGTCTTCATCAGACCCAGGTCCGTATAAAACCTTTAGTTAAATTAGTCCACCTCTACATTCTGATTGGTGGATGGAAAAAGACTCAACTTGTGTTTTAAATTACGCTGTGCTCTATATTTATGTCCATGTAAGGTCCTTTAATGATTCACATTGTAATTGATGTGTAAATGGAACTTGTTTATTTATGTTTGTTTATTTCTCTGTTTGATTATGTTCTTTATGGTTTTATTCACTCTGTGATCTGCTGCTCAGACTCACTGCACTTTTTCTTTTATCTTTTTGTGCGCTTCTTTTACTGATCATTATTATTTTTTTATTGTACTTTTTATTTTTCCCTGGATGCCCACTTTACAAAGGTGTTCCTCCAAGTGAAAGGAGACCTCAGTGAAGACCCTGGACACTCTGGAGAGGACTGAGTCTCACAGCTGGAACAGGAATAATCTGATCTCAAGACCCAACTGCAAAACAAGCTGCAGATAATGAATGGATGGGTTATTGTTTTGTTGTTGTTGTTGTTGTTTAGGGGCCTCACCCCTTATAAAAAACATAAAAATATTGGTTCACTGCATTCATTGTGTTAATTTAGGACTTAGTATGTCTTGATCTTTTTTGTGTTTTCCTTTATGTTTTTTTACTTTTGTTTTATTGTGTTGTTGTTGTTTTCATCAAAAATGCCGTGAGTAAATACAAAAATGCGTGAATAAATTTCCCAAACCTTGATAAGCATTTCTAGCTCCATCCTGAGGCTCATCACTTCAAGTGTCACTGCAGCAACTTTACCCACATCAGGATCTGTGACGTCATCAGGGAAACTCAGGCCGTCTGGCTGCTGATTGGAGTAACCATAGAGACAAAGAACTGCTCGTCCTCCCTTCATGTTGAAAACAAACAAAATAAAAGGTTAACCTCACTTTAAAAAACTATAAAAACCTTTGGGTTTCATTAATTCATTCCACACCTATGAAAACCACCTGGGTGTGTTTGGGAAACTAAATCTGATTTGTGACGTTCAGACTCATTAAAAATGGTTACATTTGAGACAGTTTTCCCTGCAGAATATCAGGAAAAATGACTCCAGTGAAGAACTGATGAGTGAATGTCTCACACAGCAGGAACCCAGCAAAGAAGAGACAAAAACAAGAGAAACCATCAGGGAAAGATTAGACGCTGCAAAGAAAGCAGCAGATTGAAGAACAACCAGTGAGGACTGGAGTGAAGGACACACACGCGCCAATCATTATCTACGCTGTGATCTGCCATGGCACACATGGTGCAGGCAGGCAACGCACACAAGCAATACCAAACCAAGTGATGAAATGGTGTCAGGGGTGGAGCCAGAGGGGTGGCCACAGTGGCACCTGATTGGCCACTCCAGGTGCCAACCCCAAAGGACAATTTCAAAGATGGGCATTTAATGAAAACTTATTTTGCTAGCTGGGATAGCTTTCAGAATGTCACGAGGATTACTCTTGGCTACCACCAAACCTAATTTCAGCTCAATATTTCTAAAAATGGCCAAGTTGTAGCCATTTCAAATTAGCTTTGGCAGCCATCTTGGATTTTGCATTTAAAGTCAGAATTTGTTAAAGATTGTTTCTCAGCTACTGCTGTGCTAATGTTTAGATGTAAGTGTTTAAAAATGGCTACATAATAGCCTTTTGTGAAATTGGCAGTTATCTTAGTTGGGACTAGCAATCGCACACAAAATTTCAACACAATATTTCTTGTAATAGCTGAATTAGAGTCATTTGAAGTTAGCTGTTGAGGCCATCTTGAATTTTCAAATCCAGAGTAGTTTTATTTATTTGTATGTGCCCCCTTTAAAACACCTTGGCCACTCCTGTGCAGCAAAAATGTCTAACTCAACCCAGAAACATCTAGACCCAGCATCTGCTGGAGGTCCAGCAGTCAAAGTTCCACCTAAATAAATGGACAAAATGCTAAACAAAAACCAGTTTTACATGTTGTTAAAAGAAGAACAAGCTTTGAAACCAGAGATGTAAATGAATACGTATGGTTGTTACCTGAATAGCATCAACGGTTGCCTTGAACACAGGGTTGTTGTGTTTTACCGTCCTCCAGTACTTGGGCCTGTTGGGATTTGTCAAATTACAGCCGTACTTTTCCAGGATGTTGAGTGCTGTAGAGAAGCACTGCAGGGATGCAAGAGTCTGCAGAGGAGGAACACAAGCCCAACTGTTTTCAGGATGGAACCGGAGCTAAGGCAACAACCTACCTACCTCTGTCCCTGAATTCTGTTCTTTCTTTCTTTGGACAATCTCTGCTAACCAATCACTGATGAGCATTAGAAGATGGATAAATATTTATATACACAGTCTGTAGTATGAATTTATGTAAATAGTTTATAATTACATACATACAGTATAAAGAGTACAGACCAAAAGTTTGGACACACCTTCTCATTCAAAGAGTTTTCTTTATTTTCATGACTATGAAAATTGTAGATTCACAATGAAGGCATCAAAACTATGAATTAACACATGTGGAATTATCACAAAAAAGTGTGAAACAACTGAAAACAAGTCTTATATTCTAGGTTCTTCAAAGTAGCCACCTTTTGCTTTGATTACTGCTTCACACAGTCTTTGTAGCTTCAAGAGGTAGACACCTGAAATGGTTTTCACTTCACTGTTGTGCCCTGTCAGGTTTAATAAGTGGGATTTCTTGCCTTAWWAATGGSGTTGGGACCATCAGTTGTGTTGTGCAGAAGGTGGATACAGTACACAGCTGATAGTCCTACTGAATAGACTGTTAGAATTTGTATTATGGCAAGAAAAAAGCAGCTAAGTAAAGAAAAACAAGTGGCCATCATTATTTCAAGGTCAGTCAGTCCGAAAAATTTGGAAAACTTTGAAAGTGTCCCCAAGTGCAGTCGTAAAAACCATCAAGCGCTACAAAGAAACTGGCTCACATGAGGGCCGCCCCAGGAAAGGAAGACCAAGAGTCACCTCTGCTGCGGACGATAAGTTCATCGAGTCACCAGCCTCAGAAATGACAGGTTAACAGCAGCTCAGATTATAGAACAGGTCAATGCCACACAGAGTTCCAGCAGCAGACACATCTCTAGAACAACTGTTAAGAGGAGACTGTGTGAAACCACTGCTAAGGACAGGCAACAAGCAGAAGAGACATGTTTGGGCTAAAGAACACAAGGAATGGTCATTAGACCAGTGGAAATCTGTGCTTTGGTCTGATGAGTCCAAATTTGAGATCTTTGGTTCCAACCACCGTGTCTTTGTAGAAAAGGTGAACAGATGGACTCTACATGGTTCCCACCGTGAAGCATGGAGGAGGAGGTGTGATGGTGTGGGGGTGCTTTGCTGGTGACACTGTTGGGGATTTATTCAAAACTGAAGGCATACTGAACCAGCATGGTTTCCACAGCATCTTGAAGCAGCATGCTGTTCTGTCCGGTTTGCGTTTAGTTGGACCATCATTTATTTTTCACAGGACAATGACCCCAAACACACCTCCAGGCTGTGTAAGGCCTATTTGACCAAGAAGGAGAGTGATGGGGTGCTGTGTCAGATGACCTGGCCTCCACAGTCACCGGAACTGAACCCAGTCGAGATGGTTTGGGCTGAGCTGGACAGCAGAGGGAAGGCAAAAGAGCCAACAAGTGCTAAGTATCTCTGGGAACTCCTTCAAGACTGTTGGAAAACCATTTCAGGTGACTACCCCTTGAAGCTCATCAAGAGAATGCCAAGAGTGTGTGAAGCAGTAATCAAAGCAAAAGGTGGCTACTTTGAAGAACAGAATGTAAGACATATTTTCAGTTGTTTCACACTTTTTGTTAAGTATATAATTCCACATGCCTTCAGTGTGAATCTACAATTTTCAGTCATGAAAATAAAGAAAAATCTTTGAATGAGAAGGTGTGTACAACTTTTGGTTTGTACTACGCACTACGTACCGAACAATACAGATGTTTTAAACTTTATTTTATCAACATGTTCTGAAGATGCTCTGTGTTGAAGTCTCAGTGAATCAGTGTTCAACTACTCCACCTAGGCTGCATTGCTAAGTGCAGATCCACTGAGAAACTTGCTGTTTCAGCAACATTTAACTAAACAAATGTACTTTTGAGGTTAAACAAATGTTCATAAATTATTTCAATAAATTAGAAGTTCAGAAGGGCCTGGACATGAATTTTCCACATTGTCGCAGTCCTAATATATTATGTACATACATATATTACTTATTAATATTTGGCTTAAGGTTCAGTATTAGTTGCATTTTATTTATAATTTGCAGCATAAACTTCATCAGCGAAGTTGCTAAACATACATTTAAAAACTACAGTAATTCTTCAGTTCGTGATGAATTTCCAAACTCTGCTGAAAAAAAAAAACCCTCCACCATCTTTGTGTTTATGTTAACTTGTTGATGGTGCAATGAATCTTGGGATATCATCAACCATGCAGGATACTCATGTGCAGCCTTCATTTTCAGGGTTTTGCTGGTGCCTATGAATTGGGACAGCCTACAGCTCTGAGCAATGATGAAAACAGCAGACAAATGTGTCCTACATCGGCTGAAACCCCTGAATCAAGACAGTTAATGAGTACACTACAAAACCTGTCCATCTAACCAAACCAGTCAAAAAGTATTTTTGATCTTGTTTTGAGACCGATACTCTAAGCAAGAGCAGATTGTTAATCTTATTAGCCTAAACATTTTTCTTATTTGAAGAAGTTTTACCAAGCGCAGTTCTTTCATTCCACTGTCTGATTATTTCATTTTATTTGAGAAGATTCAGACTAACTCAGTATTTATAACTGAGTTTTATATGGTTAATATTTGCAGTCTTGTTTGATGTTTCTGGTGTATTTTCATGGCAGAGCTGCAGCGCCACATACAGGCCTGGAATAGTTGCTACAACTTGTTGAGTTGTTCTCTGTGTTTGCATGTGGATCATAACGTTTCTAGAAACAGTGTCGTGTTCACGAGGATATTTTCAGAAAAAAGAAAGAAAAATTAAAAATAACACATTCTGAACAGACAAGGCCTTCCTCAAACCTAGATTCAGTCGATGCTGTTCTCTTACCTCCTTTCTGTTCACACCTGAGCTGTTTTCTATCACCATGGTCTCTGCTGTGATGTGGCGATATTTGGAGCAGGGGGGGAGGGGCAGGTTAGCCATGGCCATCACAGCGGCACGCACATCCACAACCCTGCCCCCCGTAAAAAGACACACCTCAGCCTGACTCCGAACCTCCTGAAGCTGCTCTGAGAGGGATGCCATTCTACTCACACACACACACACACACACACACACACACACACACACACACACACACACACAC